>NC_053024.1:376670728-376778700 GCF_003073215.2 Triticum urartu | reverse complement strand
CAAACAATGTTGCCTAAGGGAGTTTTTATTTTCTTTGCACGAAAAATTCATTTTCTATTTTTCGAGTGCCCAAAATGAGGTTTTTTTGTGAAGGACCTACCATATATTTGTTGTAAAATTGTACCAAATCAATTTTCTAAAATACTAGGCCATGTTTAATGCAAAATTGACCAAATGGTTTGGTGTCAAAGGCCTTGATCCAGCTCTGGTGAAAAAGATAAATTTCTGCCGATTTAGGAGGAAGCGGGTCAAATTTGAACTGCAACTGCCTCATAGTTTGCTCTTTAATTTTTCCAAAAATTATTTCTAGGTACGTAAGTATCTATTTAATCATAGAAACACCAAAAAATTCCAAGATTCAACCACTAGCTAGGAACGGTCAAGCCCGCCGTTTTGACCGCATTTTGAAACGGGCATAAAAAATTCAAAAAAATTCAAAAAATTGGAAAACCTTCGCATTGTTTCATCATATGTGGACAAGTTACCAGCAGAACTTATAAACTAGTAATACGGTAATTATTTTAAAAAAGTGTTCTCAGAAATGAGCTATCATGCGTGAAGATTCATGGCTTTCAAGCCAAATGATCACTCTCATGGCCACATTCATGGCATAGTTTGTTCAAATGATCTCATATTGTGCACAAGGGTGCATCTTGGAATTCCAAACAATGTTGCCTAAGGGAGTTTTCATTTTCTTTGCATGGAAAATTCATTTTCTATTTTTTGAGTACCCGAAATGAGGTTTTTTTGTGAAGGACCTACCATATATTTGTTGCAAAATTGTACCAAACCAATTTTCTAAAATACTAGGACATATTTAATGCACAATTGACCAAATGGTTGGGTGTAAAAAGTTTTGATCCACCTCTCATGAAAAAGACAAATTCCCGCCGATTCAAGAGGAAGCGGGTCAAATTTGAACTGCAGCTGCCTCATAGTTTGCTCTTTAATTTTTCCAAAAAGCATTTATAGGTACATAAGTATCTATTTAATCAGAGAAACACCAAAAAAAATTCTAAGATTCAACCACTAGTTAGGAACGGTCAAGCCCGCCATTTTGACCGCATTTTGAAACGGGCATACAAAATTCAAAAAAATCAAAAAAAATGGAAAACCTCCGCATTGTGTCATCATATGTGACCAAGTTATCAGCAAAAATTATAAACTTGTAATACGGTAATTATTTTAAAAAAAGTGTTCTCAGAAATGAGCTATCATGCGTGAAGATTCATGGCTTTCAAGCCAAATGATCACTCTTATGGTCACATTCATGGCATAGTTTGTTCAAATGATCTCATATTGTGCACAAAAGTGCATCTTGGAATTCCAAACAATGTTGCCTAAGGGAGTTTTCATTTTCTTTGCACGGAAAATTCATTTTCTATTTTTCGAGTGCTCGAAATGAGGATTTTTTGTGAAGGACCTACCATATATTTGTTGCAAAATGGTACCAAATCAATTTTCTAAAATACTAGGACATATTTAATGCACAATTGACCAAATGATTGGGTGTAAAAAGTTTTGATCCACCTCTCGTGAAAAAGACAAATTCCCGCCGATTCAGTTGGAAGCGGGTCAAATTTGAACTGTAGCTACCTCATAGTTTGCTCTTTATTTTTTTCCAAAAATGATTTCTAGGTACATAAGTATCTATTTAATCAGAGAAACACCAAAAAAATTCTAAGATTCAACCACTAGCTAGGAACGGTCAAGCCCGCCGTTTTGACCGCATTTTGAAACGGGCATAAAAAATTAAAAAAATTAAAAAATTGGAAAACCTTCACATTGTGTCATTATATGTGACCATGTTTCCAGGAAAAATAATAAACTTGTAATACGGCAATTATTTTAAAAAAGTGTTCTCAGAAATGGGCTATCATGCGTGAAGATTCATGGCTTTCAAGCCAAATGATCAATCTTATGGCCACATTCTTGGAATAGTTTGTTTAAATGATCTCATATTGTGCACAAGGGTGCATCTTGGAATTCCAAACAATGTTGCCTAAGGGAGTTTTCATTTTCTTTGCACGGAAAATACATTTTCCATTTTCCAAGTGCCCGAAATGAGTTTTTTTTGTGAAGGACCTACCATATATTTGTTGCAAAATTGGACCAAATCAATTTTCTAAAATACTAGGCCATATTTAATGCACAATTGACAAAATGGTTGGGTGTCAAAAGTTTTGATCCACCTCTGGTGAAAAAGACAAATTCCCGCCGATTCAGCTGGAAGCGGGTCAAATTTGAACTGCAGCTGCCTCCTAGTTTACTATTTATTTTTTCCAAAAATCATTTATAGTTACATAAGTACCTATTTAATCATAAATACATTGTTTGGTGGCGATACGTCAAGGTTTGGGCGGTGGCCGAGGCCCCCAACTCTAGAGCGCGTAAACTCACATGCCTGCCGCGTGGTCACCCCGTGACCGTGGAGTTGCCATGTGTTCTGGGCAGCCTAGGCATGTCTAGTGGGTTGGGCACTCCCCAGGTAGGTGCTAGGAAGAAAATTACAACATAAGATTCTCACGAGGAGACTGATCGATGCTCAAACATGAATTAGCAGCCAAGTGTTTGATTAGCGGTACGGGAAATGTACATGGCTAATGGGCATGAGTTTTGGCTGAGGATGATCAGTTACTAAGAATACCATCTTCACAAATTTTTAGCTCAAAAGGAGGAGCCTAGGTGGTACTTGCTTTGCAAAGTACCACACTGGACATAAATACGAATGTTGAAGCTGGGCTCAAAATGATGAATGGATTGAGCTAGCATTTGGTGGAGGATGGTTATTTGGGCATAGGAAAGAACTGTAGAAAATGGATACTATTTGGACATGCCAAAGTGGTACTTCCTTCACAAACTGTTGTTCTGAACAGAATAGGAAAATGAATATTGTTGAATTATTTTTGAACTAGGCAAGGAAGGTTTTTTACATATTTGACAAAGATATTACCCAAAGAATTTATGAGATTTTTTTGGGAATTTTTGGAATGACAGAAATATAGGTTGCTTCACAAACTATGGCAAAAACTGCCACATGGACATGACACATAGGCAAAACTGATGAGGTGGCGCCTAGTCATAGCAACCCACCACAATTTACAAAGTTATGACCATCTATATTGGTCATGATCAGCTAGAAATAAGGCAGCAGACCAGTGCTATTTGCTTTATGACCATTTTGTGTAAGGAAATTACGACCTTTCTGACCAAAATGGTCGTTATAGTTTAGGTTTTGGAGCCCCCCGAACAGCTTTTGACCAATTGGTCTGAAATGGTCATAGATCTATGACCAATTCTTCCAGGGTCACTGACAGAAGGTCACTAGTTGACATATTTCTTCTAGTGAGAGTTCGTCGTAAAGTGTTACACCGATGCAAGCTTTTACACCAATCCGGATGACTATGAGTCTCAATTTGGATATATATATATATATTAAAAGTGGGAGCAATTAGCTAGAGTAGCTCCATGCAGAGCAGTGTAGACATAGAAAATTTGCAAAATACATATGGCTCTCAACGTGACAGACCCATTGACTAAGCTTCTCTCACAAGCAAAACATGATCACACCTTAGTACTCTCTTTGGGTGTTAATCTCATAGGGATGTGAACTAGATTATTGACTCTAGTAAAACCCTTTGAGTATTAGTCACATGGTGATGTGAACTAATCACATGGTGATGTGAACTACTAGTGTTAAATCACATGGCGATGTGAACTAGATTATCGACTCTAGTGCAAGTGGGAGACTGACGGAAATATGCCCTAGAGGCAATAATAAAGTTGTTATTTATATTTCCTTATATCATGATAAATGTTTATTTTTCATGCTAGAATTGTATTATCCGGAAACTTAGTACATGTGTGAATACATAGACAAAACAGAGTGTCTGTAGTATGCCTCTACTTGACTAGCTCATTAATCAAAGATGGTTAAGTTTCCTGACAATAGACATGTGTTGTCATTTGATGAACGGGATTACATCATTAGAGAATGATGTGATGGACAAGACCCATCCGTTAGCTTAGCATAAATGATCGGTTAGTTTTATTGCTATTGCTTTCATCATGACTTATACATGTTCCTCTGACTATGAGATTATGCAACTCCCGAATACCAGAGGAACACCTTGTGTGCTATCAAACGTCACAACATAACTGGGTGATTATAAAGATGCTCTACAGGTGTCTCCGATGGTGTTTGTTGAGTTGGCATAGATAGAGATTAGGATTTGTCACTTCGTGTATCGGAGAGGTATCTCTAGGCCCTCTCGGTAATGTACATCACTATAAGCCTTGCAAGCAATGTGACTAATGAGTTAGTTGCGGGATGTTGCATTATGGAACGAGTAAAGAGACTTGCCGGTAACGAGATTGAACTAGGTATTGAGACACCGATGATCGAATCTCGGGCAAGTAACATACCGATGACAAAGGGAACAACGTATGTTGTTATGCGGTACCGATAAAGATCTTCGTAGAATATGTAGGAACCAATATGAGAATCCAGGTTCCGTTGTTGGTTATCGACCGGAGATGAGTCTCGGTCATGTCTACATAGTTCTCGAACCCGTAGGGTCCGCACGCTTAACATTCGATGACGATCGGTATTATGAGTTTATGTGTTTTGATGTACCGAATGTAGTTAGGAGTCCCGGATGTGATCACGGACATGACGAGGAGTCTCAAAATGGCCGAGACATAAAGATTGATATATTGGACGATGTTATTCGGACACTGGATGAGTTCCGGGGTCACCGGATAAATATTGGAGTGTCGGGGGGAAACCCCGGGGGAACTAATGGGCCAACATGGGCCTTGTGAGAGAGAGAGGAGAGGGCCCTAGGGCTGCCCCCCCCCTTGAGGAGTCCAAATTGGACTAGGAGGGGGCGGCGCCCCCTTCCCTTTCCTTCTCCCTCTCTCCCTCTCCTTCCTCCCCCCTCTCTTCCCTTGTTGGAAACCTACTAGGAATAGGATTCCTATTCCTAGTAGGAATCCTACTTGGGGCGCGCCCCATGAGGGCCGGCCGGCCTACCCCCTTGCTCCTTTATATACAGGGGCATGGGGCACCCTAGAACACATAAGTTGACAGTTGTCTTAGCCGTGTGCGGTGCCCCCCTCCACAGATTTCCACCTTGGTCATATCGTTGTAGTGCTTAGGCAAAGCCCTGCGTCGGTAACTTCATCATCACCGTCATTATGCCGTCGTGCTGACGAAACTCTCCCCCGACCTAAGCTGGATCAAGAGTATGAGGGACGTCACCGAGCGGAACGTGTGCAGATCGTGGAGGTGCCGTGCGTTCGATACTTGATCAGTTGGATCGCGAAGACGTTCGACTACATCAATGACGTTACTTAACGCTTCCGCTTTCGGTCTACGAGGGTACGTGGACACACTCTCCCCTCTCGTTGCTATGCATCTCCTAGATAGATCTTGTGTGATCGTAGGAATTATTTTGAAATACTGCATTCCCCAACACTTCGGGTCCGTAGTTAGTAGCTAGATGGCTTCATCTCTCTCTCTTGATTCTCAATACGATGGTCTCTTGTAGATCCATATGATGTAACTCTTTTGCGGTGTGTTTGTTGGGATCGATGAACTTTGAGTTTATGATCAGATCGATCTTTTTATATCCATGAAAGTATTTGAGTTTCTTTGATCTCTTTTATGCATGATCTCTTATAGCGTCATATTTCTTCTCCGGTATTTGGGTTTTGTTTGGCCAACTTGATCTATTTATCTTGCAATGGGAAGAGGTGCCCGGTAGTGGGTTCGATCTTACAGTGCTTGACCCCAGTGACAGAAAGGGAACCGACACGTATGTATCATTGCTACTAAGGATAAAAAGATGGGATCTATATCCACCGCCATGGCGAAAAGGATCTTGTCTACATCATGTCATAGTTCTTATTGCATTACTCCGTTTTTCCATGAACTTAAGACACTAGATGCATGCTGGATAGCGGTCGATGTGTTGAGTAATAGTAGTAGATGCAGGCAGGAGTCGGTCTACTAATCTTGGACGTGATGCCTATGTAATGATCATTGCCTGGATATCGTCATAATTATTTGAGGTTCTATCAATTGCCCAACAGTAATTTGTTTACCCACCGTTTGCTATTTTTCTCGAGAGAAGCCACTAGTGAAACCTACGGCCCCCGGGTCTTCTTTCTCATATTATTTGCCTTTGCGATCTACTTTTCTCTTGCAAGGGGTGTTTACATTGTGTTGCTTGGTTCTCCTACTGGTTCGATAACCTTGGTTTCATTTCTGAGGGAAATACCTACCTCCGTTGTGCTACATCATCCCCTCCTCTTTGGGGAAATACCAATGTAGCTTCAAGCGACATCAAAAGGAACTTCTGGCGCCGTTGCCGGGGAGGATCTTCATCATAACTAGGTTCCTAATCATAAATCCCATCTCCTCGTAATTTACATTATTCGCCATTTTCCTCTCGTTTTCCTCTCCCCCACTTCACAAAAAATTCCGTTTTATTCGCCCTCTTTTTTGTTCGCCTTTTTCTCGTCAAATCTTTTGTTTGCTTGTGTTTCCATGTTCCTTCTATATGCTTGCATCTTCGCTTGCTAAAAATCTATTGATATGGATCCCCATCCACTTGCTAATCTTTTTAAAAGATCCTACCATGATGAACCAATTTCTAGTGAGTTGAGTGCATTAGATTATCTTTATGAAGTTTTGCTTGAGAATCATGAATTTGAAAATTGTGATGAAGAAATTTATGAAGTGATTCATGATAGCTCCTTGCATGAAAAGCATGATTGCAATAATTTTACTATAAATTCTATTGATGTCAATTGTGCTAATAATATGCAAAACCCCAAGCTTGGGGATGCTTGTTTTGTCATGTCCGCTACTTATTGCAATGATCATGATTGGGGTGATAATGTTTCTTATGATCTTGAAAATTTATTTAAGCCTCATGATGAATATGTTTGCGATAATGTTGAAAGTGGGTTTGGAAGAGTGTCAACTTTAGCTAAAAATAATCCCACATATTTGGAGAGTGTTCAATCTTATGAAATTTTTGATGAAAGTGGGTTTGGAGAGGTCATGACTTTATTTGATGATAATCTCACTATTTTGGAAGAGTGTCAACTTTGCATGCATGTGGATCATAAAGAGAAAATTTTATATGATAGTTATATTATTGAATTTGATTATTATCCTACATATAATTATTATGAGAGAGTAAAATGTGGTTGTAGAAATTTTCATGTTATTAAATTTCCTCTCATTGTGTTCAGATTGTCAATGTTTTATTCCTCTCCTTTGCATATGCTAGGTGTTTCTTGTTTTGATAATTTGTTTTCCTATAAAATTCCTATGCATAGTAAGTATGTTATAAATAAATGTGTTTGTCAAATGTTTCATGATACTCTCTTTGTGTTTCGATTATTATCTGTTGTGTGAGCATCGTTGAAATATTATGCCTAGCTAATGGCGTAAAACTATAGCGTTTGTTGGGAGGCAACCCAATGAATAAAATTTATTTTTGCTTTTTGCTTCCTGTTTTTGAGTGTTAGAACAATTATGCTACTATTATGATTGTGTTTTGTGTGTTTCAATTAGTGTTTGTGCCAAGTAAAGCCTTTAGGATCTTCTTGGGCAATAGTTGTTTGATCTTGCTAAAAAAACAGAAAGTTTTGCGCTCACGAAATTAATTTTCACTTTTTACCAGAGAGCAATAAAATACCCATTCCAATTGCAGTATACAAATATACAAATTTCCCAGGCCGTCCTAATTTTTCAGAGTTTTTTTAGTTACAGAATTATTCTAAATAGTCAGATTGCTTTAGACTGTTCTGTTTTGACAGATTCTGTTTTCTTTGTGTTGTGTGCTTATTTTGATGGCTCCATGGTTTTATTTGATGAGTTTTTGCCACAGAAAAGTTGGAATATAGTAGATATAATACAAAAACAAAAATATGAATTGGTTTTATACAACACTTATAGTAGTGATTTATTATTCTTATACTAACGAACCTCACGAAGGCTTTGTTGAGTTTTGTGTGATTGAAGTTTTCAAGTTTTGGGTTATCTTACGATGGATGAAGGAAGGATGTAAGAGCCTAAGCTTGGGGGTGCCCCGACATCCCAAGCTATTATCCAAGAATGAGCAACCAACTAAGCTTGGGGATGCCCCAGAGTGGCATCCCTGCTTTCTTCCAACAACTATCGGTATTTTACTCGAGACTATATTTTTATTTGTCACATGATATGTGTTTTGCTTGGAGCATCTTGTATGATATGTGTCTTTGCTTGTTTTATTTTGTGTTTTAAGTCATCAATCCTTGCTGGACACACCTATTTGAGAGAGCCAAAATTATATCTTGACTTGTTAGAATTGCTCTCTATGCTTCACTTAAATTTTTTATGAGCAATGGACTTGCTCTAGTGCTTCACTTATAACTTTTTGAGCATGGTGTGCTTTGTTATTTTTGAAGAAATGATCTCTTGCTTCACTTAGATTTATTTGAGAGTTAGTAAAATTTTGAAGAAATTCTCTCTTGCTTCACTTAAATTATTTTGAGAGAAAGAAAATTTGTTATGATCATGATATTCACTTATATTTGTTTGAGCTAATGAAAAGCAACACATGAAAATTAGTCCCAAAGTGATAGATATCCAAGAAGGATAAAGAAAAAAAAGGAAAAATGTCATGAAGATCATTGGACAAAATAAGCTTGATTCTTAGTAATAGTTTTGAGATATGATGATGTGATATGTGAGTCATCTTGATGAGTAATTATGCTTTAGTAAGGATATTGGTGTTAAGGTTTGTGATTCCCTATGCATGCACGAACGTCAATAATCATGCGATGAAATTATATCCTACTTGTGGTGCATTATTCGGTGTTAATTATGCTTAATGCTTGCTTATGAGATTATTCGTTTCTTGGTTAGTCGCTTCTTAATATTTTTGCTAGCCTTCATGTTGCACTAAGTATGACCTCTACTTGTGCATCCAAAATCCTTTAAACTAGTTTTGCCACGTGAGTCCACTATATCTACCTATATGTGGTATTCTTTTGCCGTTCTAAGCAAATTTGCATGTGCCATCTCTAATTTTCAAAAATAAACTTCTCTTTTGTGTGTTTGTTTCGCTCGTGGAGCGGTGAGGGGTGGCTAATATTTTCCATGCTAAATGCGTTATTCTCAAGATGAGTGTTTATTCACTTGACATTGCACGAAAGTAAGGCAAAGGTATTAGGGATGCCCAGTCCCGAAATGAAAAAACAAATGAATTTACTTTATGTTGTCAAATAATAAATTCCTTGGAAAGTGTTGGTATGGAGGGCAACCGTGGATACGGCTAGTCATGGAAAGTGAAAGTTATGGTGGAAAAAGGAATAAACTTTATTTTCTGTTTGGGAACTGCCTATGATATATCTATGCATGGAAAGTATTGGGAACTCTAAGTCGTTTTCGTTGGTGGGATGGATACACCTCCCAAAATGTTTTTATCTCAATTTTTTCACTTTGAGCTCTGGCACCTCTACAAATCCCTACTTCCCTCTGCGAAGGGCCTATCTTTACTTTATGCAATTTGTATTTTTATTTTGAGTCTCCATCTTCTCTTATAAAAGCACCAACTAGGAGGCAATATGATCGTGCTTAAGTATTGGGTGTAGTTAATATTCGAGTGTGTTTCATGAATGGATAAATGTTTGAGCATGATGGGCTAGGGATAACTTATTTTAGCGTTGATATTTTGAAAGACATGGTTGCTTGTTGATATGCTTGAGTATCTAAATTATTATGTCAAAAATAGACTATTGCTTTGAATCACATAAAAGTCCAAATTTCCATGCTATAAAGAAACTAATGTGATATAACATGATGAACAACACTCCACATCAAAAATTCTGTTTTTATCACTTACCTACTCGAGGACGAGTAGGAGTTAAGCTTGGGGATGCTGATACGTCTCCAATGTATCTATAATTTTTGATTGTTCCATGCTGTTTTATTACCAATCTTTGATGTTCTATAATCATTTTATAGTCATTTTATATCATTTTTTGGTACTAACCTATTGACATAGTGTCAAGTGCCAGTTGCTGTTTTTCCATGTTTTTTTACATCGCAGTCCAAATGCCACGGAACTTTATGGAGATTTTTTATGGACTAGAAGGAAGATGTTGGGCCCTGGTTGCACCTGGGGGGAGTCCCGAGGAGGGGACAACCCACCAGGGCGCGCCGGGAGGCCCAGGCGCGCCCTAGTGGGTTGTGCCCGCCTCGAGTGCCCCCCAGACCGCCTCTTCGCTCTATAAATACCCCAAAAATCCCAGAACCCTAGGGGAGTCAACGAAATATTCATCCAGCCGCCGCAGAGTCCAGAACCACCAGATCCAATCTAGACACCATCAAGGAGGGGTTCACCACTTCCATTGGTGCCTCTCTGATGATGTGTGAGTAGTTCTTTGTAGACCTTCGGGTCCGTAGTTAGTAGCTAGATGGCTTCATCTCTATCTCTCTCTCTCTCTCTTGATTCTCAATACTATCGACATTTTGGGAACGAGGGTCCCCAGACTTTCCTACCTGCGGCCCGCGGCTTGGCTCCACCAGCGGCCCTGTACAGCCCATCTTCACCAGCAAACACTCAAGACACTCGCGAGCAGCCAAGCCTCGCGAGGCGGACGACACAAGACCTACTCGGGGGAGGCCTCACCAGGCCAGCTCTCGAGGGGCGAAGAGATCAAGGCAAGGGACACCTCGCAAGGTCCCTGTGACGTAATCCATGTCGACCAAGGCCAGGCGCATGCCAGGCGGGCACCAGCGCGCAGTGTCCTCGTTTCCTCTTTGATGCTAAAGAGGCAAGTGCAGGCGAGGAGTCCCGAGGCATCAGGAAAAGGATTCCATATGGGTGCAACAAGACCAAGACCAGCAGGACGGCAGGACGGAGGTCACCGTGGAGCCCAAGACGGCGTCACCACCAGAGCCTTTGGCAGGCGAAGACCACCTTTAGTCAGGATAACTTGTACTAGTTGTCCCCTTCGAATTTGGCCGTTGTGGGATCCCTTCCCGCTCAATATTTGGGGAGAGGACCAGGGCCTCTATAAATAGGACTAGCCACCACTATAGGAAGCAGCTTAGGTTGGATCGGCTCATCTGGAGACAGATCATTCAGATCATCCTCAACCACACAAGTTCGCCAAGCACAAGAACACCTCTCCTCAGGAGGATGTTCTTCCCTTGTAACTGTTCATCCTCAGCCCAAGAGGCAATCCACCACACCACACTGGAGTAGGGTATTACACCACATCGTTAGCCTGAACCAGTATAAACTCTTGTGTCTCCTGTTCTTTGGGTTCGTCGAGCTAGGCCGTGAGATCATGATGTGTGCGAGCTAGAGGGGGGAGAGATCTTGGTGCACACCCCAGTGTTCAAACCTCAAGGGTTTTGCCAGAACCCGAAATCCGACATTTGGCGCGCCAGGTAGGGGTGTTTCAAAGCTTTCCTCTCGTCAATCTGCGCTTCGCCACTCCACCAAGTTCATGGCCGACGCTCGTCGGGCCTGCGCTGAGCGCCGAGCCGCTCTCGCCACCCGTATCGCTCAGATAGCCCCTGTCGGCGGGCCTCCGTGTCATTCTCCATCACCCGCCGCCAACACCGCTACCAGCCCGGCGGCAAACGAGCAGCAAGCCTCCTCACTGCACCCCTCTGTGCGGCGAGACGGCCGCACCGCCACCCCATTGCTGACTCCGGCTGGCTCGTCGTCTCATGCTCGCCACACACCCACGGGCGTGCAGGCTGCGCCGCTCATGACACGCGAGCTCCTGCATTACTGCCCGGTCAACGACCTCTACAAGGACTGGTTGGACCGCATCGCCGAGCTTGTCAGCTCCGCTGGGGGCTTCCTGCACCATCCCTCTCTCTGCCTCGCCCGCCCCGGCTGCGGGCGATGTGGCTCACGGAGCGCTGATACGTCTCCGTCGTATCTATAATTTTTGATTGTTCCATGCCAATATTCTACGACTTTCATATACTTTTGGCAACTTTTTATACTATTTTTGGGACTAACATATTGATCCAGTGCCCAGTGCCAGTTCCTGTTTGTTGCATGTTTTTTGTTTCGCAGAATATCCATATTAAATGGAGTCCAAACGGGATAAAAACCGACGGAGATATTTTTGGAATATATATGATTTTTGGGAAGAAAAATCCACGCGAGACGATTCCCGAGGGGGCCATGAGGCAGGGGGGCGCGCCCCTGACCCTCGTGGCCACCCTGTAAGGAGGTTGGTGCCCTTCTTTCGCCGCAAGAAAGCTAATATCCGGATAGAGATTGTGTTAAAATTTCAGCCCAATCGGAGTTACGGATCTCCGGGAATATAAGAATCGGTGAAAGAGAAGAATCTGAGAACGCAGAAACAGAGAGAGACAGAGAGACAGATCCAATCTCGGAGGGGCTCTCGCCCCTCCCATGCCATGGAGGCAATGAACTAGAGGGGAAACCCTTCTCCCATCTAGGGAGGAGGTCAAGGAATAAGAATAAGGAGGGGGGCTCTCTCCCCCTCGCTTCCGGTGGCACCGGAGTGCCACCGGGGGCCATCATCATCACCGCAATCTTCACCAACAACTTCACCGCCATCATCACCAACTCTTCCCCCCTCTATGCAGCGGTGTAAACTCTCTCTTACCCGATGTAATCTCTACTTAAACATGGTGCTCAACGCTATATATTATTTCCCAATGATGTATGGCTATCCTATGATGTTTGAGTAGATCTGTTTTGTCCTATGGGCTATTTGATGATCAAGATTGGTTTGAGTTGCATGTTTTATTATTGGTGCTGTCCTATGGTGCTCTTCGTGTCACGCAAGCATGAGGGATCCCCTCTGTAGGGTGTTGCAATACGTTCATGATTCGCTTATAGTGGGTTGCATGAGTGACTGAAACACAAAACCGGGTAAGGGGGCTGTTGCGTATGGGATAAAGAGGACTTGATACTTTAATGCTATGGTTGGGTTTTACCTTAATAATCTTTAGTAGTTGCGGATTCTTGCTAGAGTTCCAATCATAAGTTCATATGACCCAAGTAGAGAAAGTATGTTAGCTTATGCCTCTCCCTCATATAAAATTGCAATAATGATTACCGGTCTAGTTATCGATTGCCTAGGGACAAATAACTTTCTCGTAACAAAAAGCTCTTTACTAAAACTAATTTAGTTGTGTCTTTATCTAAACAGCCCCAAATTTTTATTTACATAATCTTTATTATCTTGCAAACCTATCCAAAAACACCTACAAAGTTCTTCTAGTTTCATACTTGTTCTAGGTAAAGTGAACGCTAAGCGTGCGTAGAGTTGTATCGGTGGTCGATAGAACCTGAGGGAATATTTGGTCTACCTTTAGCTCCTCATTGGGTTCGACACTCTTACTTATCGAAAACTGTTGAGATCCCCTATACTTGTGGGTTATCAAGACCTTTTTCTCGCGCCATTGCCGGGGAGCAATAGTGCGGGGTGAATATTCTCGTGTGTGCTTGTTTGCTTTATCACTAAGTAATTTTTATTTGCTATTCTTAGTTGTTTTCTATCTTTAGTTATGGGTAGGAAACGCAAAATACCAAAAAACATTAGTTGTACCTACTAAACCAATGGTTGAAGAACCACTCAAAATCTATCACACTGCTGAAGCTTATTACTTGGATCATCTTCGATCCCTATGTGCTCGTGCTAAAACCCCAACTAGCTTAGTTGATGGCAAATTTTTACATGAGCATGCTTGTTATGCGCGACACCGAATATCTAAAAAGGGGAAATTTTACTGGGTCAAATTCATCGTTTGCAATGCTATGCTTGGAATTTATGCGAAATATATGATATTACTTGTTGTTCTAAAAACCCTAAGAAACACCTTCCCTATCAATGTGAGTTTAGTGATAATGGAATCGTATCTTTGTATGCTAAGGGTGTTTATAGTTACTATGATGTTCAACAAATTAAAGAATTTGTTACTTTTAAGGGTGCTTATGAAATTGCTTCTTTGATTGAAAAGTATGATGCTACTCTTTACAAATCTGAAAAAATTTCCATACTTAAATATTGCTATGATAATTATGCTTCTAATGCCTATGTTGAACCATATATTGAGGACTACCCCGCTGTCCAAGAAGAGACTAATATTTTGCAGGAGTCTATGGAAGAAGAAATTGATGAAGCTGTGAGCTCATTGGATGAAAAAGATGAGGAGGAGAGCGAAGAACAAAAGGAGGAAGAGCGGATTAGCTACCCGTGCCCACCTTCTAATGAGAGTAACTCTTCAACTCATACATTGTTTAATTTCCCTTCGTGCTTACCAAAGGATGATTGCTATGATGATTGTTATGATCCCGTTGATTCTCTTGAAATATCCTTTTTTATGATGCTTGCTATGCTTGTGGCCAAGATGCCAGTATGAATTATGCTTATGGAGATGAACTTGCTATAGTTCCTTATGTTAAACATGAAATTGTTGCTATTGCACCCACACATGATAGTCCTATTATCTTTTTGAATTCTCCCGACTACACTATATCAGAGAAGTTTGCCCTTATTAAGGATTATATTGATGGGTTGCCTTTTACCATTGAACAGGATGATTTTGATGAATATAATATGCATGTGCTTGCTGCTCCTACTTGCAATTATTATGAGATAGGAACTGTATCTCCACCTCTCTATGTTTCCAATATGATAAAATTGCAAGAAACTGCGTATGCTATGCATTGGCCTTTACTATGTGTGCATGAATTGCTCTTTTATGACATGCCGATGCATAGGAAGAGAGTTAGACTTCGTTGTTGCATGATATATGTTACTTTGTGCTCACTACTAAATTACAAATCATTGTTAATTAAAATTGGCTTTGATATACCTTGGGATCCGGGTGGATCCATTACTTGAGCACTATATGCCTAGCTTAATGGCTTTAAAGAAGCGCTACCAGGGAGAAAACCCGGAAGTTTTAGAGAGTCATTTATTTCTGTTGAGTTCTTTCATATAGTTTAAAAACAACAAAAATAAAGAGGGGAACCCAAAAAATTTTCAAAAAGGAAAGTGAAAGTGAGAAAGACAAGTATTGTTGAAGTGGGAGAGCTCCTTGAACTTTGTTCATGCTCACCGAAACTTTGTGAATCTTGATTACAGAAAATTTTCAACAAAAATAATTATCCTCTTGTACAATTCCATTGTATCATAAAAATAATGTGCCAAGGTTTGCCTTTAGGATGTTTACATTTGCTTGATGGTTTGTACGGTGCAGGACAAAAACTTTGGCTGTAGTGCGTGATTTTACACTTTTAGTTAGAACGTCAAACAGTTCTGATTCTTTTTGCAATGTATTCCTATACAAATTTTTTATTTTTCCTAATTTTGGTAGAATTGTTCAAGTATCAGAAGTATGGTGAATGTTCAGATTATTACAGACTGTTCTGTTTTAGACAGATTCTGTTTTTGATGCATAGTTTGCTTGTTTTGATGAAACTATCAATTTATATCAGTGGATTAAGCCATGAAAAAGTTATATTACAGTAGACACAATGCAAAAATAAAATATGAATTGGTTTGCAACAGTACATATAGTACTGATTTGCTTTATTATACTAACGGATCTTACCGAGTTTTCTGTTGAAGTTTTGTGTGGATGAAGTGTTCGATGATCGAGAAGGTCTCGATGCGAGAAGAAGGAAGAGAGGCAAGAGCTCAAGCTTGGGGATGCCAAAGGAACCCCAAGTAAATATTCAAGGAGACTCAAGCGTCTAAGCTTGGGGATGCCCTGGAAGGCATCCCCTCTTTCTTCAACAAATATCGGTATGTTTTTGGATTCGTTTCATTCATGTGATATGTGCAAATCTTGGAGTGTCTTTTGCATTTAGTTTTCACTTCTATTTTATGCACCATGCTGGTATGAGATAGTCCTTGGTTGATTTATAGAATGCTCATTGTACTTCACTTATATCTTTTGAGTATGGCTTTATAGAATGCTTCATGTGCCTCACTTATATCATTTGAAGCTTGGATTGCCTGTTTCTCTTTACATAGAAAACCGCCATTTGTAGAATGCTCTTTTGCTTCACTTATATTTGTTAGAGCGTGGGCATATCTTTTGTAGAAAGAATTAAACTCTCTTGCTTCACTTATATCTATTTAGAGAGATGACAGGAATTGGTCATTCACATGGTTAGTCATAAAACCCTACATAAAACTTATAGATCACTGAATATGATATGTTTGATTCCTTGCAATAGTTTTGCGATATAAAGATGGTGATATTAGAGTCATGCTAGTGGGTAGTTGTGGATTGTAGAAATACTTGTTTTGAGGTTTGTGATTCCCGTAGCATGCACGTATGGTGAACCGTTATGTAACGAAGTCGGAGCATGAGGTATTTATTGATTGTCTTCCTTATGAGTGGCGGTCGGGGACGAGCGATGGTCTTTTCCTACCAATCTATCCCCCTAGGGGCATGCGTAGTAGTACTTTGCTTCGAGGGCTAATAAACTTTTGCAATAAGTATGTGAGTTCATTATGACTAATGTTGAGTCCATGGATTATACGCACTCTCACCCTTCCACCATTGCTAGCCTCTCTAGTATCGCGCAACTTTCGCCGGTACCATAAACCCACCATATACCTTCCTCAAAACAGCCACCATACCTACCTATTATGGCATTTCCATAGCCATTCCAAGATATATTGCCATGTGACTTCCATCATCATCATTTACATGACTTGAGCATTCATTGTCATATTTCTTTGCATGATCGTAAGATAGCTAGCATGATGTTTTCATGGCTTGTCCGTTTTTGATGTCATTGCTACGCTAGATCATTGCACATCCCGGTACACTGCCAGAGGCATTCATATAGAGTCATATCTTTGTTCTAGTATCGAGTTGTAATATTGAGTTGTAAGTAAATAAAAGTGTGATGATCATCATTAATAGAGCACTGTCCAAAAAAAGAGAGAAAGGCCAAAAAAGGAAAGGCCAAATAAAAAAGAAATGCCAAATAAAAAAGAAAGGCCAAATAAAAAATAAAATAAAATAAAAGGGGAAATGCTACTATCCGTTTACCACACTTGTGCTTCAAAGTAGCACCATGCTCTTCATATAGAGAGTCTCTTGAATTATCACTTTCATATACTAGTGGGAATTTTCATTATAAAACTTGGCTTGTATATTCCAACGATGGGCTTCCTCAAATGCCCTAGGTCTTCATGAGCACGCAAGTTGGATGCACACCCACTTAGTTTCAGTTTGAGCTTTCATATACTTATAGCTCTAGTGCATCCGTTGCATGGCAATCCCTACTCACTCACATTGATATCTATTGATGAGCATCACCATAGCCCGTTGATACGCCTAGTTGATGTGAGACTATCTTCTCCTTTTTGTCTTCTCCACAACCACCATTCTAATCGACCTATAGTGCTATATCCATGGCTCATGCTCATGTATTGCGTGAGGGTTGAAAATGCCGAAGCACGTTGTCGGTGTCAAAACCGGCGGATCTCGGGTAGGGGATCCCGAACTGTGCGTCTAAGGCGGATGGTAACAGGAGGCAGGGGACACGATGTTTTACCCAGGTTCGGGCCCTCTTGGTGGAGGTAAAACCCTATGTATTGCTTGATTATTCTTGATAATATGAGTAGTACAAGAGTTGATCTACCACGAGATTAGAGAGGCTAAACCCTAGAAGCTAGCCTATGGTATGATTGTATGTTGTCCTACGGACTAAAACCCTCCGGTTTATATAGACATCGGAGGAGGCTAGGGTTACACAAGGTCGGTTACAAAGGAGGAGATATGCATATCCGTATTGCCTAGCTTGCCTTCCATGCCAAGTAGAGTCCCATCCGGACACGGGACGAAGTCTTCAATCTCGTATCTTCATAGTCCAACAGTCCGGCCAAAGGATATAGTCCGGCTATCCAGAGACCCCCTAATCTAGGACTCCCTCAGTAGCCCCTGAACCAGGCTTCAATGACGATGAGTCCGACGCGCAATGTTGTCTTCGGCATTGTAAGGCGGGTTCCTCCTCCGAATACACCATGGAAGAGTTTGAATACAAGGATAGTGTCCAGCTCTGCAAAATAAGTTCCACATACCACCGTAGAGAGAATAATATTTCCACAAATCTAATCTGCTAACACGTTTTGGCAGCATGACATCACGCCACGGCCGGGTAATTATTTGAACCGTTTTTCTTTAACCAGCCCCGCACATAAGACGAGGCGGTTTCTTGACACGTCTTGTCAAAGCAGAGATCGTGTTCCCCTTATCATGGGATTCTCATCAATACAAACGTGGGTAACCCAACCATGCCTGTTGGTATGACTCCTAGATCTTAGGTAAGTCTCGAACGGCCACGAGGAGGACGCCTCATATTCATCTCCTTCATAAAGGGACAAGGCCTTTTCTTTTTCCCTCCCGTGCTCAATCGAATCCTTCCCCCATCTCGAGTTCTAACACCCAAAGCCCAGGTCAGGTGCTTCGGACCTTCAATCATGTCCGGATCCAGCCTTCAAGGCCGGTGGATGCCTTCCTCCATCACGGACGAGGACATCAAGAAGTTGAGGGAGGCCAGATATCTGACCGCCGAAATTTCGCATAGGCTACCCGCCCGAGGGCAGGTCGTCCCAACTCCTGAACCCAACGAGAGCGTTGTGTTCGTCTCCCACTTCCTCCGAGGACTAGGCCTCGCTCTGGATCCCTTTGTTAGGGGTCTTATGTTCTATTACGGGCTGGATTTTCATGATCTGGCCCCGGATTCCCTTCTTCACATCTCGTCATTTATTGTCGTTTGTGAGGCCTTCCTCCGCATTACCCCTCACTTCGGCCTGTGGCTCAGGACCTTCGATGTGAAGCCGAAGATGGTCGAGGAGCAGTACACAGCGTGCAGAGGTGCTCTAATAAGAAAAATTGCTGACGCTCCATGGCCAATGGGTTCCTTTCCAGAGGTGTCCGGATTGTGGCAACGGGAGTGGTTTTACATCACAGCTCCCCGAAGTGCCAAGTGGGTAGCTGCCCCCACCTTTCGCTCGGGCCCTCCACCATAATTGATGTCATGGATCAGCAGGGGGCTAAGCTAGGGTCCAGCCAAGGACGTGCCAATACTGCAGAGCCGTATCCGAGATCTCTTCGAGGGAGATTTCAGTCTGGTTATGGTAATGCAAGTTATGCTGGTTCATCGAGTCCAGCCTTGCAAACGTCGGCCCCTCCGCATGTGGGAATTCAACCTGGAAGGACCACACACTATTCAGAATTTCCTCGGCATGACGCACGAGGAGATGTACAAATCGTTCTTCGAACCCCAAATAGAGTGTCCGGACACTACCGAGGACATGGGCCTGAGCTGCAACCGCCCCGCTGCCCAAGTAAGCAATCCCATGGCCGAACACACTGTCCTTTTATTTATCATGACATCATTCTGAAGAATCGCTCTTTGACCAGGACTGGATAACAAAGGCAAAGATGATCTGGTGTTCAGCCCCCCTTCCTGAAGGCTTGGACAATCCGGTGCTGGAAAAGATGCTCGAGCCATCACCTTGTCTAGTGCCCTCAAAGGAAGATGAAGGAAGGAATAAAGAGGGCGAAAGCAGGCCTCCATCGCTACCTATTCCAATCGAGGGAATGAGCGCCTCCGCGAGGGAGGATAACCAAGGGGAAGATTCTGACATTCTCTCTCCCCGGGGAAGGAAGAGGACTACCTCTGAAGATCCGGAAACTAAGGTTTCCAAACGGGAGAAGAAATCTCCGCCAGAGGGTCCTGCCTCGGAGGGTATTCTTGCTGCACAATGTCCGCGCAGGGATCAGCCCTCTACCGAGCTGTAAGTAATCAAAAAGTACTTAATAGTGAAGATATCCTTCCTTACTTCCGAAGACAATAACCGATGCTTGTAAATTGTAGTCCGGATCGCATCCCTTCTCGACAGAGTTCATCTGCGGGGGATCTTCTTCTAGAAATAATGGAGAGAAAAACGCCTCCCCCGGACTCCCCAGCTCAAGAAGCGGGCGACCTTGAAGTGTCGTCGCGAAGGGTATCTCCGGATCCAATATCGCCATAGGATAACCCTTTGGCTGCCCGGCATCCCCAGTATCCAGCTCCTGAGGAGAGCGACAGCAAGGGTCCGTACTGTGTGCGGTCGGACGCGCTGAAGGATCTTCTGGGGAAAGCTGTTGTCTTGGAAGTGCATCGTACGCTAATGGGTACGGTAATTGAAAGGATTTCATCCGCCGAAAGCGGTTTGCACGAAGCTTTTATGAGTCTGCTGAAAGGCTTCGAGGTACGTAAAATAATGTATGCCTTTAATAGTACCGCATACGTTAGGTATGCCTATGCAGATAGTAGCCCCTGAGACTCTGGTTGTCGTCGAGAACGACGACAAACAGAGGATCATAGTCCCAGGTAATAACCAGACTGCCTTTATGTGCAGGTGGCTGAAGCTCCGGTGGCTAGCCGGACTGATGGGTTTGCCAAACTAAAGCGACAACTGGATGCGGCAGATGCCGACATTGTGCTTGTCAACAAGCGGCTTGACGAGGCACAGGGTGAGTGATTTTTCTTGTGATCGTCACATAATAAGAGCAGCATGGTGCCAGTATCTTTAATATGTTGTGACTATAGATGGAGCGGCCACCGTGGAGACCCTTCGGGCGGAGCTTGCCCGAGCCAAGGAGCAAGCAAGGAGTAGCAATGCGGTCGCTTTATAGGTGGCCGAAGAGTTAAGGGCCGAACAGGCCGCACATTGCGAGAGCAAAGAAAAAATTGCCAAGATGGCCGTGGAGTTAAAAGATGCTGCTGACCGTTACCGGCTTCTTGAAGAGGAAAACCAGGCGAAGGTGACGGACCTGGAGAAGGCCCGGGTGGCTGCCAAGGAAGCCCGCTCCAAAATTAGAGCGACGAAGGAGGAGCTGAATCAAGCTGCAGATATCATGTCTGGGAAGCCCTTCTTGTTGCGGACTAAGTTCGGAGATCCGAAGTATGCTCCTCTGGACCGGCTATGGAGTTCTACGGACACGTACATGGATTTGGCTGCAAGTGCTGCTGATGCAGCCGAGTACTTCAAGGATCAGAAAGGTCCCGAAGTGGAAAAGCTGTTCTAGTCACAGTTTCATGCTCCAGTCCGTCCGCTGCTGTTGAATGAGCGATTGACCGGTTGGGCCGAGCTCCATAGGTTGTCCGGACTTGCCATGAGGTCTGTTGTGGATCACCTGTGGCCGGGAGGGCCAAGGCCGAGTAGCTACTTTAGCTTAGTGCAACAATTCCTTGAAGTTGTGCCACGCATCGATGCTGTAAAGAGATCAACGTGCATAGAAGTTGCACGAATGGCCCTTGCCCGTGTCAAAACATACTGGGCGGAGATGGAGGCCACCATTGTTGCGGCACAGGGTTCGGCCATAGGCCGAGTGGCTACCGAGCACTACTTTGAAGAAGTCCTTGAAGGAGCTCATTCGATAGAGGCTCAGTGCTCGAAGAATATTATTTTCCAGTGACATGTAGTCCCATTGTACAAACAATGTTTTATTGAATTTATCAAGGCTGTATTTATACTTTTGCCCGAAAGTGCTATGATGCCTCATGTGCGACCGTTTATGTATATATGTATATAACCTGAAAGATGGCAGTCGTCTGCTTCAGCCCCCACGCATATAATGCGGGGGTGTTCGTAGAAGACGCATGTTCACACTTGATCCAACGTCTTGGTCCATTAAGGAGGTGATAGCGTAGCGAACTAGGCAACCAGACTATAATGCGTTAACACTTTCACTTAGCCAGAGGAGTTTGACAGTGGGGCTACTATATAGCCCCTGGTGGCTCCACGCTCATCCGGATTCAGGGCGCGTACATGCCTGGCCGGGAAACGACCCTTCGTTAAGGCAGAGGAATCCTGAAGATTCCGGTAGGTCATCGAGTGGTTGACCAGTCTCACGCTATATCATGACAGTCAGTTTTCGGCTTTCTCTACTGAGGTGCTCATCCGGATGAACCAGGGCACAATCGTAGTAGTTCTCCTAGTGCCGCCTTAGCCGATAGAGCGGAACGTAAGGCAGCAAAACACAGGAGCCGGGCAAACCCAACATTTGACCAAAGACATGTTTCAGAGCTGATGCATATAAGGCCAAACTCGCGACGCCGAACACTCCCTAAGGTATTCGGTCTTTATGATGTAAACCGGGCCTAAATAGTGCCCTTTGTAATAAGCCCCTGGTGTCTAGGTACGTGCAATATTCTGACGTGGCCACATGCCAATACGTCAGCATCCTTCTCAATTGTACTGAGAATCCGAGGGATGTGTATCAACAAGAGACAGTAAAAAAGGTTTACGCAGGGTCTTAATCTAAAAAGAATCCTTGGAACGGGTCCCTATTGCACGTCTACGCCTGTGTCTCCGTTGTGCCGTATTCTGAACGGGTGTAGCACGATGGTCATCTGAAAAAGAAAGGAACTTAATTGAAAAGTTGTCATGCAAAAGGTAGGTTATACTAAATAAACCATGTACAGTTCAAAATGAGTAAAGTTGATCCTAATTGCCACTTTTTTGCGCGCGTTGAGCCCCTTGTATTGTAATAGGGGTATAGCCATCAAACCTGTATCAATTACATATAGTTGCGCCGGACTCGTCCAACCGCGTCCGTGGGCTTAATGACCTGTCAGATGCTTTAGTTGGTGAGGATGTTTAGTGTGCGGCTGCCAAGGCAGCTGCACGGTCTTCCACGCTCAAGGAGCGCTCAATATTTCCATTTACTGTAATGATGCCACGTGGACTGGGTATCTTAAGCATGAGAGAAGCGTAATGCGGTATTGCGTTAAAGCGAGTGAAAGCTTCGCGTCCGAGTAGTGCTTGATAGCCACTTTGGAATGGAGCGATGTGGAACGTTAAATTTTCGCTGCGGAAGTTATCGGGAAGGCCGAATATAACCTCTAGTAGCAGGGAGCCCATGCAATGGGCCTCTGGGCCTGGCATTACTCCTTTAACGGTAGTATTGCTGCGGCTAATTTTTGTTGGGTCTATCCCCATTTTGCGGACTGTGTCCTGATATATCATGTTTAAACTGCTGCCGCCGTCCATCAGGACTCGTGTGAAGTGGTATCCGTCAATTATTGGGTCTAATACCATGGCAGCCCATCCTGCACACCGGATACTTGCCGAGTAATCCCGATGGTCAAAGATGATCGGTTGGGACGACCAGTGGCAAACTCCGCGGTGATAGGCCCTGGGGCATGTGTCTCTAGGAGTGCCGCTTTGTTTCTCCCCTTTTTCACGTGTAACACGTTTACTGTTTTGACTTCTGGTAGGAATTTCTCCTATTCCCCCGTGCTTTGCTTGCGAGGCTCGTCCTCGTCTTCGCTTGGTGTATCCTGCCCCTTATGTTCGGCGTTGAGCTTGCCAGACTGCTTGAAGACCCAACATTCTCTATGGGTATGATTTGCAGGTTTATCGGGGGTGCTGTGGATCTGACATATTTTATCCAGAATCTTGTTTAGGCTAGACAGTTCGTCTCTATTGCCTTTGGAAGGCAGCTTTTGTTGACCTGGCCGAGAGCTTCTAAATCCGGCGTTTACCGCTGTGCTCTTTGGGCTGTCTTCTTTATTCCGGCGCTTGTTTTTGCTGCGTCGTGGTTTCCCGTTTTCGTCCCTGACTTCGGATGTACTTGGGTCGCTGGTGTTGCATCGGGCTAACCAGCTATCCTCGCCCGCTCAAAAGCGGGTCATGAGGCTTGTTAATGCTACCATTGTTCTCGGCTTTTCTTGGCCGAGGTGTCTGGCAAGCCATTCATCTCGAACGCTGTGCTTGAAAGCTGCTAAGGCTTCGGCGTCCGGGCAGTCGACTATTTGGTTATTTTTAGTGAGGAACCTGTTCCAAAGCTTTTGGGCTGACTCTCCGGGCTGTTGAGTTATATGACTGAAATCGTCTGCATCCGGTGCTCGGACATAGGTCCCTTGAAAATTTTCCCGAAAAGCGTCTTCGAGATATTCCCAGCTTCCAATGGAGTTTTCGGGGAGGCTTTTAAGCCAGTGCCGAGTTGGCCCTTTGAGCTTGAGGGGTAAGTACTTGATGGCGTGGAGATCGTCTCCTCGAGCCATATGGATATGGAGGATGTAGTCCTCAATCCAGACCCCAGGGTCTGTCGTTCCGTCATATGCCTCTATGTTTACGGGTTTGAATCCCTTTGGAAATTCATGGTCCAGGACCTCATCAGTGAAACATAGGGGGTATGCGGCACCCCTGTATTTGGGTGTACCGTGGTGTTGGGATGTTTGCTGTGTTGCATTGCATGCTGGAGCGCGCTTGCGTAGCCCGTAGATGGATCTGGTTGCGTCGTCCTTTTGATGTGAGCCCTCACGCGGATCGCGTACTGGCTTGTGTGCGGCGTCGTTTGCCGCTCTATGTTGGCCATGTGGTCGTCTATCCGACCGGATGGCCATTTTGTTTTTTGATTGCGGGGGATCTAAGGCCTCCTCATCGAATTCAGGTAGCAACTTTCGCTTCGGGTAGCTCTTAGTGTGGCGATTACCGCCGTACTTCGCTTCAGTGTTGAGTACTTCACTCCATCTGATTTTGAGTGTGTCTTGTGCAGCCCTGAGCCTTTGCTTCTGCTTTATCAGACTCCTCACAGTGGCAACAAGCCTTTTATGGGTATTCTGTTGCTCCGGGTGCCTGTCTGGTGTGATGTTATCCGGACTATTATCTTCGACGGAGTGGGGTTGTTCGGTTTGATTCTCTGTGTTTCCATGGTCGGACGATGGTTCAATGCCGTGTTTGTTGTTCGCTGGCTCGCCTTGCTCTATCACTGGGTTTATATGATCGCTGCTTCTGCCGAGGCGGGATTTGGAGCGGCGCTTATGCCGCCGTTTTGACTGCTTCTCGAGGGAACAACCCTTCGCTGCGTCCTTCCGTTCTTCGTTGTCGTTTTCTTTGGGTGTGTCCACCATGTATACATCATGTGATGAAGTGGGCGTCCAGTGCCCTATGGGCAGTGGTTCCTGTTCGCCTCATGCATCGCCGTCCATACCGTCGATGCCTTCGGAGTCGAAGTCGAGCATGTCGGTCAAATCGTCGACAGTGGCTACTAAGTGGGTGGTGGGTGGGCGGCGAATTTCTTCGTCATCCGCATCCCAATTCTACCGGACATGGTTCAGCCAAGGCTCTCCTGACAGAGAGAGAGAGACCTTAATGAGTTCAATGTGTTGCTGAAGGGCGAGTGCTGAAAGATATCCGCGGAGGTGAACTCCATGATCGGCGCCCAGTTGGATTCAATAGTCACGGGCGCAGGCAGTTCGGAGTCCGTGGCCGGGGAAGAATCCGGTAGTTTGGCATCACGGCTCTCGTGAAAGGTGAGGTCGATACTCGGCTCGATCGCCGATGAGAGTGCGGCCTCCGCGGCGGGGTCTATCCACCCGTCACTGGATGGCGCAATTGGCTCCGATTTGAGGGTCGGAGCGGTCGCCGGTGCGATCTCCCGAACACTATCCGATGGTAGAGCTAAGTCGTGCTCATCGTGGCCGTGCGGCGCACTCGGCAAGGGCTCGAATCCGTCGAAGATCAAGTCTCCGTGGATGTCGGTTGTGTAGTTCGAGTTTCCAAATCTGACCTGATAGCCAGGGGCGTAGCTCCCGATCTGCTCTAGATGGCCAAGCGAGTTGGCCCGCAGTGCGGAGCCGCCGAATACAAAGATCTGTCCGGGGAGAGAAGTCTCACCCTGGACTGCATCGCTATCGATGATCGAAGGAGCCATCAAGCCTAATGACGACGACACAGAGGAACTCTCAATGAAAGCACCAATGTCGGTGTCAAAACCGGCGGATCTCGGGTAGGGGGTCCCGAACTGTGCGTCTAAGGCGGGTGGTAACAGGAGGTAGGGGACACGATGTTTTACCAAGGTTCGGGCCCTCTTGATGGAGGTAAAACCCTACGTCCTGCTTGATTATTCTTGATAATATGAGTAGTACAAGAGTTGATCTACCATGAGACCAGAGAGGCTAAACCCTAGAAGCTAGCCTATGGTATGATTGTATGTTGTCCTACGGACTAAAACCCTCCGGTTTATGTAGACACTGGAGGAGGCCAGGGTTACACAAGGTCGGTTACAAAGGAGGAGATATGCATATCCGTATTGCCTAGCTTGCCTTCCACGCCAAGTAGAGTCCCATTTGGACACGGGGTGAAGTCTTCAATCTCGTATCTTCATAGTCCAACAGTCCGGCCAAAGGTTATAGTCCGGCTGTCCGGAGACCCCCTAATCCAGGACTCCCTCACACGTTAAAAAGTATGAACCAATTGCTCATCTTGTCATCGGGGTTGTGCATGATTTGAATATTTTGTGTGGTGAAGATGGAGCATAGCCAGACTATATGATTTTGTAGGGATAACTTTCTTTGGCCATGTTATTTCGAAAAGACATGATTGCTTTATTAGTAGGCTTGAAGTATTATTGTTTTTATGTCAAATGATAGACTATTGCTTTAAATCACTTGTATCTTAATATTCATGCCATGATTAGATATGTGATCAAGATTATGCTAGGTAGCATTCCACATAAAAAATTATCTCTTTATCATTTACCTACTCGAGGACGAGCAGGAATTAAGCTTGGGGATGCTGATACGTCTCCGTCGTATCTATAATCTTTGATTGTTCCATGCCAATATTCTACAACTTTCATATACTTTTGGCAACTTTTTATACTATTTTCGGGACTAACATATTGATCCAGTGCCCAGTGCCAGTTCCTGTTTGTTGCATGTTTTTTGTTTCGCAGAATATCCATATCAAACGGAGTCCAAACGAGATAAAAACCGACGGAGATATTTTTGGAATATATATGATTTTTGGGAAGAAAAATCCACGCGAGACGATTCCCGAGGGGGCCACAAGGCAGGGGGGCGCGCCCCTGACCCTCGTGGCCACCCCGTAAGGCGGTTGGTGCCCTTCTTTCGCCGCAAGAAAGCTAATATCTGGATAGAGATTGTGTTAAAATTTCAGCCCAATCGGAGTTACGGATCTCCGGGAATATAAGAATCGGTGAAAGGGAAGAATCTAAGAACGCAGAAACAGAGAGACAGAGAGACAGATCCAATCTCGGAGGGGCTCTCGCCCCTCCCATGCCATGGAGGCCATGAACCAGAGGGGAAACCCTTCTCCCATCTAGGGAGGAGGTCAAGGAATAAGAAGAAGGAGGGGGGCTCTCTCCCCCTCGCTTCCGGTGGCACCGGAGTGCCACCGGGGGCCATCATCATCACCGCAATCTTCACCAACAACTTCACCGCCATCATCACCAACTCTTCCCCCCTCTATGCAGCGGTGTAACCTCTCTCTTACCCGTTGTAATTCTACTTAAACATGGTACTCAACACTATATATTATTTCCCAGTGATGTATGGCTATCCTATGATGTTTGAGTAGATCCGTTTTGTCCTATGGGCTATTTGATGATCAAGATTGGTGTGAGTTGCATGTTTTATTATTGGTGCTGTCCTATGGTGCTCTCCATGTCGCGCAAGCGTGAGGGATCCTCGTTGTAGGGTGTTGCAATACGTTCATGATTCGCTTATAGTGGGTTGCGTGAGTGATTGAAACACAAACCCGAGTAAGGGGGTTGTTGCGTAAGGGATAAAGAGGACTTGATACTTTAATGCTATGGTTGGGTTTTACCTTAATGATCTTTAGTAGTTGCGGATGCTTGCTAGAGTTCCAATCATAAGTGCACATGATCCAAGTAGATAAAGTATGTTAGCTTATGCCTCTCCCTCATATAAAATTGCAATAATGATTACCGGTCTAGTTATCGATTGCCTAGGGACAAATAACTTTCTCGTAACAAAAAGCTATTTACTAAAACTAAATTAGTTGTGTCTTTATCTAAACAGCCCCTACTTTTATTTACGCAATCTTTATTATCTTGCAAACCTATCCAAAAACACCTACAAAGTACTTCTAGTTTCATACTTGTTCTACGTAAAGTGAACGCTAAGCATGCGTAGAGTTGTCTTGGTGGTCGATAGAACTTGAGGGAATATTTGTTCTACCTTTAGCTCCTCGTTGGGTTCGACACTCTTACTTATCGAAAACAGTTGTGATCCCCTATACTTGTGGGTTATCAAGCGCCTCCACCCCCTCCGCATCAAGACGGTGCCCTCGCTCCGAGACGCGCAGCTCATGGAGCACCTCCGCCCCCTCCGCGTCAAGACAGTGTCCTCGCTCCAACATGTGTGGTCCCGCGGCGTGATCCACCGCGCCGTGTGCCTGCGCATGAAGAAATAAGCTGCCAAGAGGTCCCCATCCGCAAGAAAATGCTCCACCGCTCCCAGCACCGCCATGTTAGGATCCGTTGCTGCAGCAGGGCCATGCGCCACTTGCCATGGCGGTGCAGGGACACCAAGATCAAGCTCCACCTCCACGACGGGCCCCGGTGGCCACGGAGGCTGCTGCGCCTTCACTCCTGAGCTGCGTAGCGTCGTCTGGCTGGGCAAGTTCAAGCCGGATCTGTTTCCTCGCTACGACGAACCCTCGACCCTGCGAAGTTCTTGCAGCTCTACGAGCAGAGCATCGAGGCGGGCAACGGCGATGAAAAGGTCATGGCGAACTGGTTCCACATGGCTCTTAAGGATGGCGCCCGCTCATGGCTCCTGAACCTGCCCCTGATAACCCGCAAGTATAGGGGATCGCAACAGTTTTCGAGGGTAAAGTATTCAACCCAAATTTATTGATTCGACACAAGGGGAGCCAAAGAATACTCTCAAGTATTAGCAGCTGAGTTATCAATTCAACCACACCTGGAAACTTAATATCTGCAGCAAAGTATTTAGTAGCAAAGTAATATGACAATAGTGGTAACGGTAATGAAAGGTAACAGTAGTAAAAGCAATGTTTTTGGTATTTTGTAGTGATGATAGCAATAGCAACGGGAAAGTAAATAAGCGAAGAACAATATGTGGAAAGCTTGTAGGCAATGGGTTGGTGATGGAGAATTATGCTGGATGCGGTTCATCAGGTAACAGTCATAACCTAGGGTGACACAGAACTAGCTCTAGTTCATCAATGTAATGTAGGCATGTATTCCGAATATAGTCATATGTGCTTATGGAAAAGAACTTGCATGACATCTTTTGTCCTACCCTCCTGTGGCAGCGGGGTCCTTACGGAAACTAAGGGACATTAAGGCCTCCTTTTTATAGAGAACCGGAACAAAGCATTAACACATAGTGAATACATGAACTCCTCAAACTACAGTCATCACTGGTAAGTATCCCGATTATTGTCACTTCGAGGTTAACGGATCATAACACATAATAGGTGACTATAGACTTGCAAGATAGGATCAAGAACACTCATATATTGATGAAAACATAACAGGTTCAGATCTGAAATCATGGCACTCGGGCCCTAGTGACAAGCATTAAGCATAGCAAAGTCATAGCAACATCAATCTCAGAACATACTGGACACTAGGGATCAAACCCTAACAAAACTAACTCGATTACATGATAGATCCCATCCAACCCATCACCGTCCAGCAAGCCTACGATGGAATTACTCACGCACGGCGGTGAGCATCATGAAATTGGTGATGGAGGATGGTTGATGATGACAATGGCGACGGATTCCCCTCTCCGGAGCCCCGAACGGACTCCAGATCAGCCCTCCCGAGAGGTTTTAGGGCTTGGCGGTGGCTCCGTATCGTAAAACGCGATGATTTCTTCTCTCTGATTTTTTTCTCCCCGAAACTCAATATATGGAGTTGGAGTCGGAGAGGCAACAGGGGGCCCACGAGGTAGGGGGCGCGCCCCCCACCCTCGTGGAGAGGTGGTGGTCCCCTTGGCCTTCATCTTTCGCAGGTATTTTTCTTATTTTCTGAAAAGTGGCTCCGTGAAGTTTCAGGTCATTCCGAGAACATTTTCTCCTGCACATAAATAACACCATGGTAATTCTGCTGAAAACAGCGTCAGTCCGGGTTAGTTCCATTCAAATCATGCAAGTTAGAGTCCAAAACAAAGGCAAAAGTGTTTGGAAAAGTAGATACGTTGGAGACATATCAACTCCCCCAAGCTTAAACCTTTGCTTGTCCTCAAGCAATTCAGTTGATAAACTAAAAGTGATAAAGAAAAACTTTTACAAACTCTGTTTGCTCTTGTTGTTGTAAATATGTAAAGCCAGCATTCAAGTTTTCAGCAAAGATTATAACTAACCACATTCACAATAACGCATAGGTCTCAAGTTTACTCATATCAATAGCATAATCAACTAGCGAGCCATAATAATAAATCTTGAATGACAACACTTTCTCAAAACAATCATAATATGATATAACAAGGTGGTATCTCGCTAGCCCTTTCTGAGACCGCAAAACATAAATGCAGAGCACCTTTAAAGACCAAGGACTGACTAGACATTTTAATTCATGGTAAAAGATATCCAGTCAAGTCATACTCAATGTAAACTAACAGTAATGAATGCAAATGACAGCGGTGCTCTCCAACTGGTGCTTTTTAATAAGAGGATGATGACTCATCATAAAAGTAAATAGATAGGCCCTTCGCAGAGGGAAGCAGGGATTTGTAGAGGTGCCAGAGCTCGGTTTTGAAACAGAGGTGAATAATATTTTGAGCGGTATACTTTCATTGTCAACATAACAACCAAGAGATGGCGATATCTTCCATGCTACACACATTATAGGCAGTTCCCAAACAGAATGGTAAAGTTTATTCTCCCCCTTCCACCAACAAGCATCAATCCATGGCTTGCTCGAAACAATGAGTGCCTCCAACTAACAAGAGTCCCACGGAGAGTTTTGTTTGCAATTAGTTTGATTTAGTTTGCATAAAGCATGGGACTGGGCATCCCGGTGACCAGCCATTTATCTCGTGAGTGAGGAGCGGAGTCCACTCCTCTTGAGAATAACCCGCCTAACATGGAAGATACAGAAAGCCCTAGTTGATACATGAGCTATTCGAGCATACAAAACAGGATATTTATTTGAAGGTTTAGAGTTTGGCACATACAAATTTACTTGGAATGGCAGGTAGATACCGTATATAGGTAGGTATAGTGGACTCATGTGGAATAACTTTGGGGTTTAAGGGATTGGATGCACAAGCAGTATTCCCGCTTAGTACAGGTGAAGGCTAGCAAAAGACTGGGAAGCGACCAGCTAGAGAGCGATAACAGTCATGAACATGCATTAAAATTAATCAACACTAAATGCAAGCATGAGTAGGATATAATCCACCATGAACATAAATATCGTGAAGGCTATGTTGATATTGTTTCAACTACATGCGTGAACATGCGCCAAGTCAAGTCACTTAAATCATTCAGAGGAGGATACCACCCTATCATACCACATCATAACCATTTTAATAGCATGTAGGCACGCAAGGTAAACCATTATAACTCATAGCTAATCAAGCATGTCACAAGAAACTATGATCTCTAATTGTCCTTGCAAACATGTTTATTCATAATAGGCTGAATCAGGAACGATGAACTAATCATATTTACAAAAACAAAAGAGGTTGAGTTCATACCAGCTTTTCTCATCTCAACCAGTCCAACATATATCGTCATAATTGCCTTTCACTTGCACGACCAAATGATGTGAATAATAATAATAGTGCGCGTGCATTGGACTAAGCTAGAATCTGCGGGCATTCAATAAACAGGAGAAGACAAGGCAATATGGGCTCTTTTGTCAGATAAACAATAATTCATATAAGAGCCACTTCAACAATTTAATTATGGTCTTCTCCTATCGTCCCCCAAAGAAAAGAAAAGAAATAAAACTATTTACACGGGAAAGCTCCCAACAAGCAAAAGAAGAACAGGAAATATTTTTGGGTTTTCTTTTTAATTACTACTGCAAGCATGGAAATTAAACTGATTAAAAGCTACAACTAATTTTTTTGGTTTTTCTTAAGGTTTATTAAACACACAAGAAGAAAGCATAAAAAGGGAAATAAACTAGCATGGATGATACAACGAAAAAGTATGAGCACCGACATCTAGCAATGAGTGCGTGAACATAAATGTAATGTTGGTGGAAAATACGCACTCCCCTAAGCTTAGGCTTTTGGCCTAAGTTGGTCTATGGCCACGGCTGGCCTGGTGGATATCCATAATAGTAGTTGGGGTCGTACTGCGATGTGGCGGCTATCACCTGCTGAGCTGCAGCGTGGCGACGAGCGGCCTCCTCTCTCCTCTCGTACTCATCTGCCTCCTCTTTGGTAATAGTATATCTTCCTCTTGCCTAATAATCAAAGAAGGCAGGAGCAGGGAGAGTAATACGGACAGCACACCGTCTGTCAAAGATTAGTCGATACTGGAGAGGTGATTCGTTCCTCTCGACAAACTGGTGGTGAACCATAGCATTAAAATCTAGATAAGCAGGAGGTAATTCAATATCATCTTCGCGTATGGCTATACCAAGAAAATTAGCTATGCGGGTTGCATAAATTCCACCAAAGAAATCTCCATTAAGTCTATTAAGATGCAACCTACGGGCAACAATGGCTCCCAAATTATATGATTTGTCTCCTAACACAGCACTCCTAAGAATACTGAGATCGGGGACACACATGTGACATGCCTCATCTTTACCATTAATACATATACCTATAAAGAGAGCAAAATAATGTATAGCTGGAAAGTGAATGCTCCCTATGGTAGCTTGTGTAATATCTCTAGATTCTCCCACAGTTATGCTAGCAAGAAAATCTCTAAATTCAGATTTGCGAGGATCCCTTATACTACCCCATTGTGGAAGTTTGCAAGCAGTGGTAAAATCCTCTAAGTCCATAGTGTAAGATTTATCATAAAGATCAAACAGGACAGTTGGAGAATTACGTGAACTTGAAAATTCAAACCTCCTCACAAAGGTATTGGTGAGGTTGTGATACTGGATGCACTTCTCTTCCTCGAAGCTCACAAGATCAGCGTTACGCAAATAGGCATTGAATTCTTCCTTAATTCCCGCTCGATCCATAAAGTTCTCAGAAGGCCATTCACAAGGACACACTGGAGCGTCTCTTGGTGGCTCGTCATCAGCATCACACATTGCAAGCCTGTGTCCTTGCTTCCTTGAAGAACCACCTTGGAACATTTTCCTAAGCACATTTCTTCCTTTGAAAAATTCTGAAAATTTTTAGTAACTTCAAAATAAAAGTAAACCAAACTCAGTAATATTGATAGCAACTACTCCTACAAGTGCCTAGGGCCTATATCATGTATCAAAACTACTTTTGACCATATAAATTTGACATGCAAGCTCAAGAACAGGGTCACCTAAGCAGCAAAAATTTGCAATGAATAAAGCACTAGAACAAAAACTAATTGGACCAATGGAGGAGTCACATACCAAGGAACAATCTCCCCAAGCCGTTTTGTGAGAGGTGCTTTGGGCAAGGAGATCTAAAATGGCAGCAAAACGAGCTTGGACTCGGGTTTGAGCTGGTTATTCGTGTTTGTGGGAGGAAGAAGAAGTGTATGGGTGAAAGGATAAGTGGAGGAGGGCCACCGTGGGCCCACGAGGCAGGGGGGCGCGCCCAGGTGGGTAGGGCGCGCCCTCCACCCTCGTGGGCAAGTGGTTGACCCCCTGCTGTGTTCTCAGTGCCAAATATTCTCAAATATTCTGGAAAAACATATTTAAATTTCAGGGCATTTGGAGAACTTTTATTTTCGAGGTATTTTTATATTGCACGGATAATCAGATAACAGACAGAAAAATATTTATTTTTATTTTATTTAATATAAATAACAGAAAGTAAAAGTGGGGTACAGAAGGTTGTGCCTTCTTGTTTCATCCATCTCATGCTCATCGAAAGAAATCCACTAACAAGGTTGATCAAGTCTTGTTAACGAACTCATTCCGAATAACATGGAACCGGGGAAATTTCGAATAACACTATGTTACCTCAACGGGGATATGCACATCCCCAATAATAAGAATATCATATTTCTTCTTGATAGTAGGAAGAGGAAATTCAAAACCTCCAAATATAATCGATGGAAATTTTCCAATAGAGTTGATACTATGAACTTGAGGTTGTTTCCTCGGAAAGTGTACCGTATGCTCATTACCATTAACATGAAAAGTGACATTGCCTTTAGTGCAATCAATAACAGCCCCTGCAGTATTCAAAAAGGGTCTTCCAAGAATAATAGACATACTATCGTCCTCGGGAATATCAAGAATAACAAAGTCCGTTAAAATAGTAACGTTTGCAACTACAACAGGCACATCCTCACAAATACCGACAGGTATAGCAGTTGATTTATCAGCCATTTGCAAAGATATTTCAGTAGGTGTCAACTTATTCAAATCAAGTCTACGATATAAAGAGAGAGGCATAACACTAACACCGGCTCCAAGATCACATAAAGCAGTTTTAACATAGTTTCTTTTAATGGAGCATGGTATAGTTGGTACACCGGGATCTCCAAGTTTCTTTGGTATTCCACCCTTAAAAGCATAATTAGCAAGCATGGTGGAAATTTCAGCTTCTGGTATTTTTCTTTTATTTGTAATAATATCTTTCATGTACTTAGCATAAGGATTTGTTTGAGCATATCAGTTAATCGCATACGCAAAAAGATAGGTCTAATCATTTCAGCAAAGCGCTCAAAATCCTCATCATAATGTTGATTCTTTGATTGTGGGTTATCAAGATCAACAGCAGGTTCAATTACTAGGTTGAGCATTATTGTGAACATTATCATTAACATTACCACCAGTTTCAGGTTCATTACCAGGTTGAGTTTCAGCATCAGAAATTGAAATATCATTTGGATTCTTAGGTGTTTCAACAATAGGATCACTAGAAGCATGCAAAGTCTTATCATTTTTCTTTTTCTTATTTTTAGAAGGACTAGGTGCATCTATATTATTTCTCTGGGAATCTTGCTCAATTCTCTTAGGGTGGCCTTCAGGATACAAAGGTTCCTGGGTCATTCTACCAGTTCTAGTAGCCACTCTAACAACATTATCATTATCTTTACTATTCAATTCATTGAGCAAATCATTTTGAGATTTAAGTACTTGTTCTACTTGAGTGGTAACCATAGAAGCATGTTTACTAATAAGTTTAAGTTCACCTTTGACATTAGCCACATAATCACCCAAGTGTTCAAGCACATTTGAATTGTATTTCAATTGTCTACCAAAATAAGCATTAAAATCTTCTTCCTTAGCCTTAAATTTATCAAACTCATCTAAGCATGGGCTAGCAAATTTAGTAAATGGGATTTCAGCTTTATCATATCTATAGAGAGAATTTACCTTTACTACCTGTGTCGGGTTATCAAGACCATGAGTTTCTTCAATAGGTAATGGATTAAGATTATATGTTTCTTCAACAGGCGGTAAATTAAGACCGTGTATTTCTTTAATAGGAGGTAAATTCTTAACATCTTCAGCTTTAATACCTTTTTCTTTCATAGATTTCTTTGCCTCTTGCATATCTTCAGGACTGAGAAATAGAATACCCCTCTTCTTCGGAGTTGGTTTAGGAATAGGCTCAGGAATTGGCTCCGGAGGTGTCCAATTATTTTCATTTGTCAACATAGTATTCAATAGAATTCCAGCTTCATCCGGTGTTCTTTCCCTGAAAACAGAACCAGCACAACTATCCAGGTAATCTCTGAAAGCATCGGTTAGTCCATTATAGAAGATATCAAGTATTTCATTTTTCTTAAGAGGGTGATCAGGCAAAGCATTAAGTAATTGGAGAAGCCTCCCCCAAGCTTGTGGGAGACTCTCTTCTTCAATTTGCACAAAATTATATATGAGCAGGGAAATATTTAGTAGAGAAGTAATAAATCATATCCTGGGGACTACGCACACAACCAGGATCAAGAGAATTAAACCATATCTTAGCATCACCCTTTAATGAGAACGGAAATATTTGAAGGATGTAAAAGTAACGAGTTCTTTCATCTTTAGTGAACAGGCTGGCTATATCACTCAATTTAGTAAGATGTGCCACAATAGTTTCAGATTCATAACCATGAAAAGGATCAGATTCAACCAAAGTAATTATATCAGGATCAACAGAGAATTCATAATCCTTATCAGTAACAAAGATAAGTGAAGTAGAAAAGGCAGGGTCGGGTTTCATTCTAGCATTTAGAGACTGCTTACTCCATTTAGCTAATAACCTTTTGAGTTCATTTCTATTTTTGCAAGCTAAAATAGCTAAAGAAGCTTCTTGATAAAAAACATAACCCTTAGGAATAACAAGTGATTCTTCATCATCACTTTCATTAGTATCATCAGATTCAATATTTTCAATTTCTCTAGCCCTAGCAAGTTGTTCATCAAGAAAATCACTAAGTGGCATAGTAGTATCAGGCATAGAGGTAGTTTCATCATAAGTATCATGCATAGCATAAGTGGCATCATCAATAACATGCGACATATCAGAACGAATAGCAGAAGCAAGTGTAGGTGTCGCAAGCTTACTCAAAACAGAAGGTGAATCAAGTGCATGGCTAGATGGCAGTTCCTTACCTCCCCTCGTAGTTGAGGGATAAATATTAGTTCTTGGATCTTTCAAGTTCTTCATAATGATAAGCAGATATATATCACAAGTGACTCAAAGAATAGAGCTATGCTCCCCGGCAACGGCGCCAGAAAATAGTCTTGATAGCCCGCAAGTATAGGGGATCACAACAGTTTTCGAGGGTAAAGTATTCAACCCAAATTTATTGATTCGACAAAAGGGGAGCCAAAGAATACTCTCAAGTATTAGCAGCTGAGTTGTCAATTCAACCACACCTAGAAACTTAATATCTGCAGCAAAGTATTTAGTAGCAAAGTAATATGATAATAGTGGTAACGGTAATAAAAGGTAACAGTAGTAAAAGCAATGTTTTTGGTATTTTGTAGTGATGATAGCAATAGCAACGGGAAAGTAAATAAGCGAAGAACAATATGTGGAAAGCTCGTAGGCAATGGGTCGGTGATGGAGAATTATGCCGGATGGGGTTCATCATGTAACAGTCATAACCTAGGGTGACACAGAACTAGCTCCAGTTCGTCAATGTAATGTAGGCATGTATTCCGTATATAGTCATACGTGCTTATGGAAAATAACTTGCATGACATCTTTTGTCCTACCCTCCTGTGGCAGCGGGGTCCTTACAGAAACTAAGGGATATTAAGGCCTCCTTTTTATAGAGAACCGGAACAAAGCATTAACACATAGTGAATACATGAACTCCTCAAACTACGGTCATCATCGGTAAGTATCCCGATTATTGTCACTTCGGGGTTAACTGATCATAACACATAATAGGTGACTATAGACTTGCAAGATAGGATCAAGAACACTCATATATTGATGAAAACATAATAGGTTCAGATCTGAAATCATGGCAGTCGGGCCCTAGTGACAAGCATTAAGCATAGCAAAGTCATAGCAACATCAATCTCAGAACATAGTGGACACCAGGGATCAAACCCTAACAAAACTAACTCGATTACATGATAGATCCCATCCAACCCATCATCGTCCAGCAAGCCTATGATGGAAATACTCACGCACGGCGGTGAGCATCATGAAATTGGTGATGGAGGATGGTTGATGATGACAATGGCGACGGATTCCCCTCTCCGGAGCCCCAAACGGACTCCAAATCAGCCCTCCCGAGAGGTTTTAGGGCTTGGCGGTGGCTCCGTATCGTAAAACGCGATGATTTCTTCTCTCTGATTTTTTTCTCCCCGAAACTCAATATATGGAGTTGGAGTTGGAGAGGCAACAGGGGGCCCACGAGGTAGGGGGGCGCGCCCCCCACCCTCGTGGAGAGGTGGTGGGCCCCTTGGCCTTCATCTTTTGCAGGTATTTTTCTTATTTTCTGAAAAGTGGCTCCGTGAAGTTTCAGGTCATTCCGAGAACGTTTGCTCCTGCACATAAATAACACCATGGTAATTCTGCTGAAAACAGCGTCAGTCCGGGTTAGTTCCATTCAAATCATGCAAGTTAGAGTCCAAAACAAGGGCAAAAGTGTTTGGAAAACTAGATACGTTGGAGACATATCACCCCCGGGCTCGATCTCCTCCTGGGATGAGATGTGGGATAGCTTCATCGCCAACTTCCAGGGCACTCGCGACTGCCCACTGGCCGCGGGTGACCTGCACCACATCAAGCAACAGCTGGGAGAGACCCTGCAGAATTACATCCAGCACTTCAACAGCGTGCGCCTCAAGATCCCCAAGGTGACGGATGAGGCCATCATCTCAGCGTTTTCCGATGGCGTCCGCAACATCAAAATGAAGGAGGAGCTCGCCATCCATGAGGAGTTGTGCACGACTTTGGAGCTGTTCAACATAGCGACTAAGTGTGCAAGAGCTGAGGAGGGGCGTCTTTCCCTCCTCGAGCTCCCTGCTGCGGATCCAGAGGAAAAGAAGGCCAAGGTCAAGGACGTGAAGCGCAAAGGGGTGGCCGTACTCACAGCAGAGCCAGACACAAAAGCACGGCCGGGACCTTCTCGAGTCGTCCAAGGGCAGCTGTATGTTCTGCACCTTCCACAATGTGCGCAGCCACAACACCAACGACTGTCAAGAGCTCAGGGCCATTCGAGATGGACGCTTCGGTCGACGCCCCGAGCGTAACGATCGAGGCTACGACCGAGGAGGTCGGCGAGGTGGAGGACGTTGGGATGATCATGGGACCCGCCAGGAGTGGCGCGACCAACCTCGTGAGGACCGTTGGCAGGACCAGCCTCGTGAGGGCGCCTGGAGGGACCAGCCTCGCGAGGATCGTCCTCAGGGCAATCCTGGTCTCCCTCCACTGCCGCCATCACCAAGGAGGAACGATGACCACTGTCGGTGTCAAAACTGGCGGATCTCGGGTAGGGGGTCCCGAACTGTGCGTCTAGGCCGGATGGTAACAGGAGGCAGGGGACACAATGTTTTACCCAGGTTCGGGCCCTCTTGATGGAGGTAAAACCCTACATCCTGCTTGATTAATATTGATGATATGGGTAGTACAAGAGTAGATCTACCACAAGATCGGATAGGCTAAACCCTAGAAGCTAGCCTATGGTATGATTGTATGTTGTGGTTGTTGTCCTACGAACTAAAACCCTTCGGTTTATATAGACACCGGAGAGGGTTAGGGTTACACAAGGTCGGTTACAAAGGAGGAGATATCCATATCCGTATTGCCTAGCTTGCCTTCCACGCCAAGTAGAGTCCCATCCGGACACGAGGCGAAGTCTTCAATCTTGTATCTTCATAGTCTAACAGTCCGGCCAAAGGATATAATCCGGCTGTCCGGAGACCCCCTAATCCAGGACTCCCTCAGTAGCCCCCGAACCAGGCTTCAATGACGATGAGTCCGGCGCGCGGTATTGTTTTCGGCATTGCAAGGCGGGTTCCTCTCCAAATTCCATGTACCTGTTGAAATAGTGTCTGACCTCTTGTGAATGTTGCACTCCTTGGCTTCCACGCCCAATAATGGCCACTTTCCACGTGTCGAGCAAATGTGAAGAGCCAGGGTGTTTTTACATTTACCCCCCTAGCTGTGCGAATGAGCTGCCTATTAAAAAGACGAGGATTCAGATCCAAATCACACCATCCTCCCTTGGCGAGCCTTCATCGAAGCGCATTCGACAGAGATCCATTCCATCATGGCCGGTTGATGCAGCTCCTCCTCTCGCTCCCCTAGCCCTAAGCCTGGAGATTGGGAGAGATGTTCCGTCCCGCACAGCAAATTAGTGATGCTTCAGATCAACGGATTTCTTCCCCCAGCGTACATGGTCCCGGTTCGAGCCGGGCTCGCCACCTATAATGGCGGAGAGCAAGCGGAGAGCCTTCCCAATCCCTCCAAGAGAGAGTGGGTATGCCTTGTCCCTTATTTGGTAAGAGGGCTCGGATTTCCAATTCATCCGTTTCTCCGAGGGCTCCTGGAGTTCTACGGCCTCCAGTTGCACAACCTTACGCCTGCCTCCATGCTGCATATCGCGGGATTCGTAGCCCTTTGCGAGTTGTTTTTGGGCTGTGAGGCTCATTTCGCTCTATGGAAGAAGTTGTTCTGCCTTGTGCCCCGTTCTCAGAAGGGGTCAATATATCAAGTGGGCGGAGCCAAAGTGTGGCGTATTGCCGGGACCGGATACCTGTCCGGAACCCCAAAGAAGACGTCCGAAGACTGGCCTTCAGAATGGTTTTACATAGAAGACGCCCCCCTCCCGGATCCTATTAGAATCAGCCTTCCTGAGTTTGACAACGCCCCTTTGAAGAAGCGCCGGAGCTGGCATCCATGGAGCTCCCTGGAGGAAGATGACAGGGATGTTCTTTACCTGATGAGCCGGATAAGTTTTTTAGCTTGATCCGGATTGACCATGATCGAGGTCATGGCCATATGTATTATGCGGGGGGTGCAGCCGCTTCAATATAGAGGCCACCCCATGTGGGATTTCAATGGGGAGGATGATGCCACCCGCCACGGCCATAAAGGGCCGGGATCGGTTGCTGATCTAATAGAGATCTTATCCACTTTGTACAAGGGAGAAGAGGAGGAATTCCTTCGTGTCAACCCGCGGGGCGGATTTTCTATGTACAATCCTCCGAGCTGGGTAAGCGGAGACTTTTTCTCGCCCATCCGTTTCGTATTCCCATAGTTAAGTATTCAGTCTAGCGATTTCAATGCAGGAGCTACGCCAGGCTGTAAGGGAGATAAACAACCCCCCTCCACAACCCGAGGACCCTGGACGGTCTCTTGACCCGGCCTTCTAGGAGGATCCGGACATATCTGTGGAGCTGATCGATGGGGTATTTTACCAATTGAGTAATGACAACACTTTGGTGGCCATTACGGCCGATTACCCTGGGCTACTTCCAGCCTCACAGGTGACTGAGACCGAAGTCCCAGTACTTCGAAAAGGGATCCGTCCTTGCATGTTTTTGATTGCCGTATAACAGCCGTGTTTTGCAGGGGAGGTCCTCGAGGCGGAAGGCCGAGCCTGCGGCGACTAGCCAACAAGGGGCCGCGAGGCCAGGCAGGCTGAAAAGACCCGCAGTCCGGATTGAGACACCGGCGCAGCGGTACGGCGCGCCGTCTTTATTACAAGACAATATTCTCAGAGGCATATTAACGCCCATGCCTTCTTTTCAGGAAAAAGAGCGCACGCCGGACTATACCCGGAGAGGCTACTAATCGCGCCTTCACCAGCCAGGCTCCAAGGCTGGATTCGGAGGCGGGAACGAATACGAGGCGTGCGCCGGGCGCTCCTCCGACAGAGGATGCGGATAAACTGTCCGCCACCAATTCCGAGGTGGAAAGTGCCATGAACCACAGGCGTCGCCGGACTGTTCTTCGTGACGCTTGTTTCTGCCAAGAGGCATTGGATGCCTTCAACTCGGGAGATGCGTACCTCTGTGCCGCTCAAAATGGTCTAGCCAGAGCCACGGAGCAGTATGTAAAAGACATACGGGTGAGAAAATTTGGTGATTATATATATATATATATATATCAGTAGCCCCTGAGACTTGAAACAGTTAGAATAACTGATTTAAGGATCATTTGTTATGCAGGTTCTTACTGAAAAGAATACTCAACTGTCCCAGGAGCTGGAAGAGTGCAGAGCCCAACTGAAAGAACATGCGGTGCCCCCATGTTTGGTTTTGGTAATTGATGACAATCTCCATGGACTAATGGTTGCCTTGAGTTATATTTGAAGGTTTTGTCCATAGGCTTTTCTTGGAGTACATGTGTTGGTTTCAAGGAGAGTTTGTGTCTACCAAGGTGCTATTCAAGGAATTACCTAAAGATTGGTCTTGTGAGAGGTTGATCAAGACTAAGCCAAAGAGTGAGTCAAGTTGATCAACCCACAAAGCGTAGAAGATGTACCGAGAGGGATCAAGTGATCCCATGGTATGGTAAGCATTGTCAATCACGCTTTGTGTACTAACCCATGGTCTTCGTGAGGGTTCTTTGTGGGGTTAGGTTGCGGTGTGCAAAGTTCAAGTGGAGCATCACGAAGAGATCAAATGCTTGAAGCTTGTCGTCCTTTGTGGTGACAATGGACTTGTGAAGATGTGCGGAAGAGTGGCTCACCCATAGTGGAGTATGGGGGAGCAATCAACTAGTCTTCATCGAGTCAACACAATCAAGAAAGGTTGCGGTGTGCAAGTTCAAGTGGAGCATCACGAAGAGATCAAATGCTTGAAGCTTGCCATCCATTGTGGTGACAATGGACATGTGAAGATGTGCGGAAGAGTGGCTCACCCATAGTGGAGTATGGGGGAGAAATCCACTAGTCTTCATCGAGTCAACACAATCAAGAAAGGTGGTCCAACTTGAGGGAGTCAAGATCGTCATCATCTAGCTCAAGTGGACCATGTGCAAGGCAAAGGTTTGCCCTTGATAGGTTTTCTATTTTACCGGTCTCATGATGGTAGTTGGGAGATCGGGTTATAGGATCGATTGCCATACTATCAAGGGGGCTCTCGATGAGTAGCTTGATCGTATCGTTCGTTGAGAGCTCAAACCATTGCATCCTTGCATCATCTTTCTTGGTTCTTGTTTGGTTCTCTTTGTGAATCTTAGAGCTTATGGTCATCTTGATGACAAGCTTGAGTTCATCGAAAACGGAGTTCGCATGCTTCTTCTATGATGTTTTCGATGTTGGAGGTTTTGTCGGTTCTTCTCGGTTGGAGGCTTCACTCCTCCATTTGTTAGGCATACCTCCCCTGCCTCTTCTTACTATAACCAGTCGCTGTTTTGATGCTACTCGTCGTCTTGTTTCCAACAAGCTTGAGTTTGCTCAATTCAGAGCTCATATGCAGAAGTTATGGCAGTTCTTGTTTTCTTGAGTCTGGTTTTGTCAGGGTCCCAGCGGTAGTACCGTGGTACCCAGCGGTAGTACCGCTGAGGGGTCACAAGCGGTAGTACCGCTCCACAGCGGTAGTACCGGCGGTGACTCCGCAGCCGTACTACCGCTGGCTTACCAGGTCCCTACTGCGTCGATTCGAGGGGTCTTTTTCTGTGTCGAATTGTGCGGTACCTCGCTGCGGCAGTAGTGCGGCAGTACCGCTTCTTAGCGGCAATACCGCCCTTCCTCCGCGGTAGTACCGCCCGGTTCCCTCTTTCTCTTTACCCTTCGTTCTGCGCGGTAGTACCGCCGAAGGGAGCGGTAGTACCGCTTAACCCAGCGGTAGTACCGCTGTCTCCTGCGGTACTACCGCCCCAAGGTTCATGTTTTGTTGCTTCTGTTCCCTGTTTCTTCCGCCTGAGCGGTAGTACCGCTCGTGGAGCGGTAGTACCGCTTGTGTGCAGGCTGAGCACATAACGGTTGGATTTTCCCCCTCCTATAAAAGGGGGTCTTCTTCCCCATTGAACCTTATCCTTTGAGCTCGTGTTCTTCCCCTTTGTTGACCTTCTTCGAGCTTGCTAACTCTCAATCCCTCCATGGATTCTTGCTAGTTTTTGAGGGAAAAGAGAGAGGAGATCTAGATCCACATTTCCACCAATCACTTTCTCCTCTATGTGAGGGGAACCCCTTGGATCTAGATCTTGGAGTTCTTTGTGTTCTCCTTCTTGTTCTTCCTCTCATTTTCCTCCCTAGCATTAGTTGCTTCGGTGGGACTTGAGAAAGAAGGACTTGGGCACTCCGTGTGCCCTTGCCATTGCATTTGGTGCATCGGTTTGAGTTCTCCACGGTGATACGTGGAAGTTACAAGTTGAGAAGCTTATTACTCTTGGGTGCTTGGTACCCTTGAGCTTGTTCCTCTTGGGTGCTTGGGTGCCCTAGATGGTTGGTGGTGTTTGGAGCTCAATCATTGTGGTGTAAAGCTCCGGGCAAGCGTCGGGGTCTCCAATTAGGTTGTGGAGATCGCCCCGAGCAATTTGACGGGTACCGGTGACCGCCCCAAAGGGTTGCCAAAGTGTATGGGTTCGGTGACCGCCCCCAAGGGTTGCCATTTGTACGGGTTCGGTGACCGCCCTCAAGGGTCCCTTAGTGGAATCACGGCATCTTGCATTGTGCGAGGGCGTGAGGAGATTACGGTGGCCCTAGTGGCTTCTTGGGGAGCATTGTGCCTCCACACCGCTCCAAACGGAGATTAGCATCCGCAAGGGTGTGAACTTCGGGATACATCGTCGTCTCCGCGTGCCTCGGTTATCTCTTACCCGAGCCCCTTTACTTATGCACTTTACTTCGTGATAGCCATATTGTTTCTTGTCATATATCTTGCTATCACATAGTTGCTTATCTTGCTTAGCATAAGTTGTTGGTGCACATAGGTGAGCCTAGTTGTTTTAGGTTTTGTGCTTGACAAATTAACCGCTAGATTTATTCCGCATTTGTTAAAGGCTAAACCGTAATTATTTTAAAACGCCTATTCACCCCCCCTCTAGGCGACATCGACGATCTTTCACCAACTTCAGGCCGCACTGGCCGTGGCGGGGGAGCCCAAAGAGACCCCCTCTGGTAATATATCCTTCGAATGATAAGTGTCATATAGGATGCGGCGTATATGCAGATCTGACGATAAAATTGCAGATGACGCTGGAGTAAATCTGGATAAGCAACAGCTCCTACGCCAGCTGAAGGCCGGTGAGAGCGTGCTTACGAGGGTGAGGCAGGAGAAGAATGATCTCCTAGATGCCAACACCAAGCTGGGCGTGGAACTAAAAGATGTTCGTGCCCAACTGTCGGACTCGGTTAAGGAGAATCGGCGGCTTCGACGCGTCATATTTAGTAAGTGCTTGAACGAACTTTGAAAAAGAGTTCGGCAAGGAAGCTGGCTGGCAGAGTTATGTCTGTAGGTATGCTAACAGGTCGTCCTGCCGAGGAAATGCCCGGTTCAATGGATGACCTTCTTCCCGAGCTCTCACAGCTGCACGAACGAGTTCGGCAGGTGATGCAAGGCGTCGCCCAGGCCTTGTGGCCATCCGTCTCCATACCCGAAGGCCTTGGAGAGCTTGCAGAAAAGCTGAAGGGAGCGCGGCGGCGCTTCCGATTATGGAAGATATCGGCCTGCTGTCAGGGCGCCAGGGAAGCCTGGGCAATGGTGAAGACACGGTACACGAAGGCTGACCCGAACCACATGGCCGAAGTTGGACCTGTGGGGCCCGATGGGAAGGAGATCCCTGTGAGCTTAGTGTACGGCCAAGTAGAATTGGCCGCAAAGTATTCCCAACAGGACTATAGACTAGACAGCCTATCGGATGGTATTGAAGAGGAATTCAACCAGTCAAATTGACTATGTAATTTGAAGTGACATGTATAATGCCTTCTAGCCGGATTGTAGATCATTTGTCGTGGCGGAACTTTTCGCTTCAACCTCGGGACCTGAAGGTCCGGAGTGTATCCGAATACCCTCTCGGTTATGTAAGAACCGGGGCATGCGTGGAGACCAGGCGTAGGGGTCATTAGTGCTTTATCAGACAAGTGTCCAACTAGTTATGTTATATTACATGGGTAGTAAGAAACATCTTCCAGGGAGAATAGTTCCGTTAAGGGTTCCTTTCCCTGGGTAAGCATGCCCTAAAGTGCATATCCGGACTGCGATAAGAAGCGCAGAAAAAGTATCTGGGGGCAGATATGGATAATAAATAAAAGTCATCTTTTGTTCACCGACCGAATATTCCCTTAAGAACGCTAGCTTTCGGCTTCACCCAGTCTGAGGTACACATCTGGCTGACCCAGCGGTAACAATCGCAGTGGTGCTCCCCTTATGCCCTAGCCGAATTAACGGGAATGTAGGGCATAAATACAAGAGCCAGGCAACCCAGCTTGGCCAAAACTTAAGTCATATCGATGCATATAATGGTGAAAAAAGGTACATGGGGAAGTATAACACATGTGTTGGGCGTGAGGCCCAGGTAAATAATTTAAGCTTCTGTGAAAGAAGCCCCCATGTATGGAGAGTGCGGCTAGCGCATCTGTAATGTACAAGTGAGGCACAAGGTGACCCTTGAAGGCCTAGAGAAATAATAAGAAAAAGAAAGAAAGGGAAACAAGACAGATGATGCATATGCAGAAAATGGACAAAGGGAGGGGACTAACATAGAGTCCGGTGCTAGGCGTAGAATCTTCGAAGCCTGGCTGCGTTTCATGGGTTCGGCTCGAGTCGACTAGTCGATGCATCCCGCAGTCGGTACGCTCCACCGGTCAGAACTTGGTCGATAATGAAGGGACCTTCCCATTTGGGCTCGAGCTTGTTCTTTTTCTTATCTAGCAGTCGTAGAACTAGTTCGCCAACATTATAAGTTTTGGCCCGTACTTCTCTGCTTTGGTATCTGCGAGCATGTTGCTAGTAAAATGTGGAACGGGCTTTGGCTACGTCGCGCTCTTCCTCCAAGGTGTCCAGACTGTCCTGCCGATCGAGCTCGGCTTCTCTTTCTTCGTACATGCGCACTCGAGGTGAGTCATGAATTATGTCACAGGGCAAGACTGCCTCTGCCCCGTATACCATAAAAAAGGTGTATATCCGGTACTACGATTCGGCATGGTCCGCAGCCCCTAGAGTACGGAGTCGAGCTCCTCTACCCAGTGCGTGTCAGACTCCGTTAAGGAACGCACTAATCTGGGTTTAATGTCGCTCATTATAAGACTGTTTGCTTGTTCGACTTGACCATTGGTTTGTTAGTGATAGACTGATGCGTAATCGAGCTTGATGCCCATTTTGCTGCACCAGAGTTTTACCTCGTCGGCCGTGAAGTTCGTGCCGTTATCAGTGATGATGCTGTGGGGGACGTCGTAACGGTGTACAACCCCGGATATGAAATCTATCACCGGTCTGGATTCGGCTGTTTTAACCGGCTTAGCCTCTATCCATTTGGTGAATTTATCCACCATGACCAATAAGTATTTTTTTCTTGTGGGTTCCCCCTTTAAGGGGTCCAACCATGTCAAGCCCCCAGAATGCGAAGGGCCATGTAATGGGGATTGTTTGGAGGGCGGTGGGTGGCATGTGGCTTTGATTTGCAAAGAGCTGGCAACCGGCGCAACGTTGGACCAAATCCTGTGCATCTGCCCGGGCCGTTGGCCAATAGAATCCTGTATGGAAGGCCTTGCTTACAAGAACCCGGGCTACGGCGTGATGACCGCCGAGTCCGGCGTGAATTTCTGCCAAAAGGTTCCGCCCTTCCTCTTCGGAGATGCACCTTTGAAGGACTTCGGTAGTGCTTTTCTTGTACAATTCTCCCTCATGGACCCTGTAGACCTTGGATCGCCGCACTATGCAGCGTGCCTCATTTTGGTCTTCCGGAAGTTCCTGTCTAGTTAGGTAGGCCAGGAATGGTTCTGTCCACGGGGCAATAATGGCCATTATTTCGTGGGTTGAATGTGTTATTTCGGTGGCGGAGCCCCCGATTGTGTCAGAGAGTTCGGTATCGGGTATTTTGGCCGGGTCCGAACTGTTGTTACTGGTGTCCCCTTCCCATACTATGGATGGCTTGAAGAGCCTTTCCAGAAATATGTTGGGAGGGACCGCGTCGTGTTTTGCGCCGATGCGGGCGAGGATATCCGCCGCCTGATTGTTTTCCCGAGCCACATGGTGAAATTCGAGCCCCTCGAACCGAGCTGACATTTTTAGGACGGCATTGCGATAAGCTGCCATTTTCGGATCCTTGGCATCAAAGTCTCCATTTATTTGGGATATCGTGAGGTTCGAATCCCCGTGCACCTCTAGGCGTTGAATGCCCATGGATACTGCCATCCGGAGACCATGTAGAAGGGCCTCATATTTGGCTGCATTGTTGGAGTTTGTATACATTATCTATAGTACGTATTGAACTGTATCTCCTATTGGGGACGTTAAAACAACGCCAGCCCCTAGACCAGCCAACATTTTGGAGCCGTCGAAGTGCATGATCTAGTTTGAATATGTGTCGTACTCCTTAGGGAGTTCGGCTTCCGTCCACTCGGCAACGAAGTCAGCCAAAACTTGCGACTTAATAGCTCGCCGTGGCTTGTAAGTTATGTCGAACGGAGGAGCTCAATGGCCCATTTGGCAATCCGGCCTGTCGCGTCGCGGTTGTTTATAATATCGTTAAGTGGTACTTCCGAGGCTACCGTTATCGAACACTCTTGAAAGTAGTGTCGCAGCTTCCGGGATGCCATAAATACCGCGTATGCTATCTTTTGATAATGCGGGTACCGTGATTTTCATGGAGTAAGGACAATGGACACATAGTAAACCGGCTTTTTAAGGGGGAATTTGTGTCCGTCCACTTATCGCTCGACGACGAGCACTGCGCTTACTACTTGATGAGTTGTCGCAATGTATAATAGCATTGATTCACCAATGTTTGGCGCGGCCAGGACTGGGTTTGTTGCCAATATGGCTTTTATTTCGTTGAGTCCGGCCGTGGCGGCATCCGTCCACTCGAAGTGTTCAGTGCGCCGGAGGAGGCGATAAAGGGGTAATGCCTTTTCTCCCAAGCGGGAGATAAAGCGGCTTAGAGCCGCCACGCATCCGGTCAATTTTTGTATTTGTTTGAGGTCTGTTGTGGGAGCCAACTATGACAACGCTCGGATTTTAGCCGGATTAGCTTCAATACCTCTAATGGAGACAATGAATCCCAGGAGCTTTCCGGCTGGTACACCAAAAACGCATTTTTCTGGATTGAGCTTGATGTCATATGTTCGGAGGTTATCGAATGTGAGCCTCAAGTCGTCTACTAGAGATTCGACATGCTTGGTTTTGACGACCACGTCATCTGCGTATGCCTCCACTGTTTTGCCGATCTGGTTTGCCAGACATGTCTGAATCATGCGCTGATATGTTGCGCCAGCGTTTTTGAGCCCGAAGGGCATTGTGTTGAAGCAGAATGGGCTGTATGGTGTGATGAATGCCGTTGCGGCTTGGTCTGGCTCTGCCATTTTAATTTGATGGTAGCCGGAGTATGCGTCGAGGAAACACAATGAATCGTGTCCTACAGTAGCATCGATGATTTGATCGATGCTGGGGAGGGGGAAGGGATCCTTTGGGCAGGCCTTGTTAAGGTCCTTAAAATCGACGCACAAGCACCAGGATTTGTCCTTCTTTGGTACCATCACCAGGTTTGCTAGCCAGTCTGGATGTTTTATGTCTCTGATGAATCCGGCCTCCAATAGCTTGGCTAGTTCCTCTCCCATGGCTTGTCTCTTAGGTTCGGAGAAACGCCGAAGAGCCTGCTTGACTGGCTTGAATCCTTTTAGGATATTTAGGCTGTGCTTGGCCAGCCTGCGTGGGATTCCTGGCATGTCTGAAGGGTGCCAGGAAAAAATGTCCCAGTTCTCGCGTAGGAACTCTCGCAGTGCAGCATCGACATCAGGGTTTAATAGTGCCCCAATGGAGGCTGTTTTTGAAGGGTCCGTTGGATGGACTTGGAATTTGACTATTTCGTCCGCCGGTTTAAAGGAGGTGGACTTGGATCTTTTATCAAGTATCACGTCATCCCTGTTCACGGTGGAGCGCAGCGCAGTTAGTTCCTCGGCCGCTAGGGCTTCGGATAGTGCCTCGAGGGACAGTGCGGCTGTCTTATTTTCGGCGCGGAGTGCTATGTCCGGATCACTAGCCAGAGTGATGATTCCGTTGGGCCTGGGCATTTTGAGCTTCATGTACCCGTAATGGGGTATGGCTTGGAAGATTGTAAATGCCTCCCACCCTAATAGAGCGTGGTATCCGCTGCTGAACGGGGCCACTTGGAATGTAATTTCTTCGGACATGTAACTATCCGGCGTGCCGAATACCACATCTAGTGTGATTTTCCCAGCACAGCGTGCTTCCCGACTGGGGATGATTCCTCTAAAGGTTGTGCTACTTTGCTCAATGCGGCTCCAGTCTATTTCCATCTTTTGAAGAGTTTCCTCATAGATGAGGTTTAATACGCTGCCGCCGTCCATGAGTACCTTGGTGAGTCGAAAGCCATCCACGATTGGACTGAGGACCAGTGCGGCTGGTGCTCGGGCTGTTCGGAATTTGGGTTCGCCACTGGCATTGAAGGTAATAGCCGTGTCACTCCAAGGATTTATTTCTGCTACGTGGCAGATTTCGGCCATGTTGCAGAGTGTTCGCTTGCGTCTATTATTTGACGTGAAGGTCTCAAAGACCGTTAACACCGTTGTTGTCCACGGGATGGTGCTCTGTGGTATTTGGGAGGAGTAGATCCTCACCACTTTTGGCCACCTGCCGGAGTATCCAACATGCTCTAAGGCTGTGCGTTGGTATTGCATCCGCTGTACTATGAATTTTGCAGGGTCCGTTGAGCCATCCCTCCAGTACGGATCCTTGCCCCATAGAGGGCTTTTGCTTTTTGGTAGTTAACCCAGGTGTATTGTGATAATGGACCCTTTTATTTCGGACTGGGTTTGCATTCAGGGCCGGATTATCCCAAAATTTTATTTCGGTTTTCCAGGCGCTTTCCATCACACAGTACTTTCGTACTATGGATACCAAGTCGGCAAAGCGTGTAATTTCGCGGTGACTTATGGCGTTGAGGATTCCCTTGTCCGTGCAATTATTGCAGAAGAATGAAATTGCGTCTTCCTCGCGGCAGTCCTTTATCCTGTTCATGACCAGGAGGAATCTGGCCCAGTAATGGTGTACTGTTTCTTCGGGCTCTTGCCTAATTTGGGATAGATCGCTTATGTTTGGGTGGGTGGGTGGAGTTGAACCCGAATCCTCACCCAATCTGAGACTCAGGGGTCAAGGAGTTTCCGAACTCAGAAGTTTGGATTCTTGGATGTTTTCCAATAAATCTAGCCCGCTGCCTGACTCTAGGTTCAGGTCTTGAGTGACGTCCTCCCCTCCGCGGGTATCCGGCTTGGAGGGATCGGGAATCCGGACATAGCTAGTCCTTAAGATAGACGAAGGGTTGCCGCATTGTTCCTCCACCACTGCAACGTGATGGGTGACCTGGGGAGAGTTGATCTCTCTCAGATCGGGTTTAGGCCCAATCTGATCGTAGTCTGTAGCGACTCCCAGGGCGGCGATGCGATCCAAGAGCTCGTTCAGGGAAGAGAGCTCCATTGGATCTAACTGCTCGGCGAGTTCCGAGTTGACGTGAAGATTGCTTTCGATGACCCGAGAAGTCATCGTCGGCGCAGCGGCCGAACAGGCGGTCATAAGAAAACCACCTAGCCGAAGAGTTTGGCCGATAGCCAAAGCTCCCTCAGCAACAGTGCCGTCTTTAAAGACGGGATGAGACATCCTTCCTGGTGGCGACGGCACAGCGGAACTCTCAATGAAAGCACCAATGTCGGTGTCAAAACCGGCGTATCTCGGGTAGGGGGTCCCGAACTGTGTTTCTAGGCCGGATGGTAACAGGAGGCAGGGGACACAATGTTTTACCCAGGTTCGGGCCCTCTTTATGGAGTTAAAACCCTACGTCCTGCTTGATTAATATTGATGATATGGGTAGTACAAGAGTAGATCTACCACGAGATCGGAGAGGCTAAACCCTAGAAGCTAGCCTATGGTATGATTGTATGTTGTGGTTGTTGTCCTACGGACTAAAACCCTTCGGTTTATATAGACACCGGAGAGGGTTAGGGTTACACAAGGTCGGTTACAAAGGAGGAGATATCCATATCCGTATTGCCTAGCTTGCCTTCCACGCCAAGTAGAGTCCCATCCGAACACGAAACGAAGTCTTCAATCTTGTATCTTCATAGTCTAACAGTCCGGCCAAAGGATATAATCCGGCTGTTCGGAGACCCCCTAATCCAGGACTCCCTCAACCACCAACAGGACGAAGGGGCTGGGGGCTTCCAGGAGCCGCGCGCCATCGCGTGCATCTTGGGTGGCGCTCAGACCCCAGCTTCCCGGCGCATCTTCAAGCAGTTCTCTCGTGAGGTGAATGCAGCCCTCCCCAAGCTCGAGGCCATGTGCCCGTTTAGATGGTCCAAGTACGCCATCACCTTTAGCTTGGCAGACCAGCTCAAATGCGCGGCAACCGCCAGCGTCCTCCTGATGCTATGTTCACCCGTCATTAGCAATGTCCAAGTCACCAAGACCCTCATCGATGGTGGTGCAGGGCTCAGTGTCCTGTCCGTCGAGACGTTCGACAGCCTTCAAGTGCCATACGATCAGCTCCAGCCCACCAAGCCTTTATTAGGAGTGACTGGCGGCTCCACCACCCCGATAGGGCAAGTTCGTCTCCCTGTCACCCCCGGTCAGCGCGACAACTACCACACCGAGCTTGTCGACTTCGACGTTGCCCACATCCGCCTACCGTACAATGCCATCCTCGGGTACCCAGCGCTAGCCATGGCAGTCACCCACCATGGCTACAACGTCCTCAAGAAGCCGGGAAGCGGCGGAATCATCACAGTCCCCTGCGAAGAAAGAGACATGGTGTGCTCCCTCGAGCGCGCCTTCCAAGCTACAGCAGTCGAAGACCCTGGCAGCGCGTATGTGCGGTACCCTCCTGAGCCCAGCCATAAGAACAAGAAGCAGCTACCCCACACTGGGCCTTGGGGGAGCGGCGCATCCAGCAGCGCCACATCAGGATCGGCGCCCACGCCTGGGGCGCCTCCCTCCCTCGCATAGGGAGGCGTGCCTGGCGCCCTCCTCAGGCAGGACTCGGGAGCTCTCTTTTGGAGGGCCTCGGACCTAGCCAGCATCACGAGGGAGGCGCTCGAGCACCACGTGGAGGCGTGCTTCGCGGCACGTTTCCCTCAGGAGGGCACCGGGCGAGGAGGGCACCGGGCGAGGAGCGCCCGGCGCTCAGGAGTTCATCGTTAAGACCATTCAGGAGCTTCAGGAAGCAAGGGCAATACGCGGCGACCACCGCCCACCTGGTGTAGCTCCCCACCCAGCCGAGGGTGGTGAGCTGCGCGTCTGCGTCGACATCCCAGGGCTCAACAGGGCCGCATCTCGGCAGCGCTTCTGGCCTTCGCGTGCTGGTCAGTGTGAGGGTCCACCTCACAGCTACGTTCGCATACCGTTTGGCCTGCCGAGCGTGGCAGCCGCCTTCCAGCGCAACCTGCAGAGCATCCTAGCAGGCCAGGAGGCCAGGCATCACGCAGTCCTGGTGGAGATGGAGACAGTCCTCGAGGAGCCGCCTGGACCCTTGGGGCCTCCCGAGGCTCAGGGTCCCGGTACCTCGTGAGGAGCAACCCCTTCGCCGCGTGTCTTCAGCTACCCCAACACTCCTTCGACAACCAAACCAGGTGACATTTTCCAAGTTTATTTAGCTGGGAGCACCCCCTGGGATGCATCATTCCCAGGCCGCGTGGGTCTGTCCCTGCGGCATGTATCCACTTGCATCTTTAGTTCACCTTGCTGGGGGCGCCCCTCGGGCTGCATCATCCCCAGGCCGCTCGGGTCCGACCCAGTGGCATGTATCGTTCTTGCATTTACCTAAGCTAGTTCACTTTCCATGCATGATATATCTATGGTTATCACCTACTTGATGGCCACCCACCACGGGAGCTACACATGCTGGCACAGCGCTTGTGCTCGGGTCCATCCCTGCAATGCTGACTAATCTAAGCGGTCGAGCTCTGGCTCACGGCACGGCCGTGCACATCACCTCACCGGACCCTTAGTGCCTTCACCTCCTTGCAGAGCGACCTGCGGCAGACCGACAATCATCGTGGCGATCCATGTCCCTCCTCATGCTAACCTGCAGGGACCTCCTGAGGACGACAGCGGGCGGTACCACGGGCTCCTTCTTCTCCCATGCGATTCGCTTGCGCGTTAAAAGGGGGGCTCCTGAGCATCGTGACTCAGGAGCTCTTACTGGCTCTCCAGCCCTCACCCCCTGGCCTTGACCATGGCATCGCGACCTGGCATATTTCTAGGATCAAGCCAAAATGTAATAAAGTATGATATGCAATGATGATCTAATGTATAGCATTCCGAATTGAAAATTTGGGATGTTACAGAAGCACTAGGAGGCCTTGGTAGTCTTGGTTTTGGCTTCTAAACCTGAGGCCTCTGCTCTACATGATAATCATATTGCGGGCCGGGAGCAGTGGGTGGAACCATGATAGGCCATCTGACAGTCACTAACTCACCACGATTGAACGCACATTCCATAGTATGAGGCCTTGGTGGAGGAACGGTGTCATCAGAAGTGATTGACTGCACAATGGTGTCAGTAGCAGCATTGGCTTTGGGCTCCACATTGTCTTCAGCCATGATAGTGTCATTGGCTTCAGTAGTGTTGGTGGTGGCAACCTCATTGTTTTCAACCTCCATCTCTTCAACAACTGAAGGGTCATGCACTATCACATTCTCTTCTTGAATGACTGGATCACTGGTAGGGGGTAGCTTCTCTCTCTTCTTCTTTTTCTTCTTCGGCTGATGCAGCCGGAATGTCTTCAGTAACTTTAGCTTCAGACTCATAGGCAGACACAGAAGGGATGGCTTTAGGGAACACTTGACGTGCTACTGAGCTTGTGTGTTGCACATCCTCTTCTGGAATGCTTGACATGGAGACCTGAGGCCTGAGGCCTTTGCGAAGCCTGCGGAATGCTGGCGACGCCTTTGGAGAGGGAGTCGTATGTTCCATGTAGTTGTCGTCATCAAGCACCGGAGTGGTGACTTGAGCTGGTGGAGTACGTGGGATCTCATCTTGCAAGGGGGGTCTGGTTGTTGCTCTACCCATGAGTCATCTTGAGCAACTGGCATCAAGGGACGGCCAATGCTAATGAGTTCACTGCTCGTGAGAGCAGGCGATGATACCGGTTGGGGCTCGAGCCGAGGAAGGACTTCATCATCATTAACATTGTCTTCACGAGCAATGTCTTCAGCTGCGTTGGGGTCAACAGCTGGAATCTCTTCACTTTCTGGAGCCTCTGTGGAAGCAGGCTCATGAATCACAAGGCGGTGCTCGTGGTTGTCAGGTGGAGCAACAGAGATTGGCTTGACATTTAGCGGTACTTGGGCAGAGGCGTGCTCTTTTCTTGAAGACTTTGAAACCTTTGTCTTCAACTTCTTCTTCGAGGGAGCGTCATCAGAGGTGTCTTTGTGCTTCCTATGGTCTTCCTGGCTTCGGCTTCGGCTTGCCTGGTCTTTTTCTGCTCAGAAGCTACTGAGGGGACCTTTGGCTTCGAGCTAGTCATGCTAGTAGGGAAGACTGTGCTTGGTCGTTCCTGCCTTGGAGCTTTGGGTATGGCTTTAGTAGACTTCTTATTTTTCTTGGCAGCCATCTTTGGGTTGATGCCAGGATGCCCAAGTGCTTTTCTCTTCTCAGCCTTGTTGTGCACTTGCACACATTTCTGCGCATAGTACTTCATGCGCTCGCGTGAGCCTTTGGCTTCTTCACGCTTCTTGTTGAACTCGACCTTGAGGTCATTCATCATCTTCTTGAATATTTGCACATCAGCAACACTGAGCTTGGCCATGTGCTTCTTGAAATGTGCCTTATCATAGTCTATCTTGTTCTTAAGCTCAACTATCTTCTGAGCTAAGGCATGTTCATTGGCAATGGCTCCGTGAAATGTGACGCTAATGTCCACAGGTAGCTGTAGATCATCAATGTCAATGCTTTGGTGCTCAAACCATTCATCAATGAAGTTTTTTAGTATGTCAGCATCAAATAGAGGCAGACCATGGAAGATCTCAGCCTCTTGCTTGCTCTTGATCAACATTAGAGCTTCATCTCCAAGATCTTCATCACTTGATAGATCAATGGTATTGTCCTCATTGCGTAGAACGGCATGAGTGAGGTCATGCCCAAAAATCTTCTTGGGCTTCTTGGTCTTCTTGGAGACATGAGATAAGTCTTCATACTGCACACTTGGTTCAGGAGGTGCAGTTTTCAATGTCTTCACAGTCGAAGCTTTTGGTGCTGCAGAGGGCTTTGAAGCTTTTGACTTCTTCTTCTTCTTCTTCGGTGGTGCAGGTGCATCCTCAGAGTCTGCATCATCAACAGATTGTTCTATCGTGGCCCTCTGAGCAACAATATGGGAGATGAGCCCATCGAAGCTATTGAAGGGGCCGATGACATTAGGATTGGCGTCACATGTGCCATCCGGCCTTGGAGCAGACGGACCAGGATTGAAGTTGAGTCTGAATGCCTTCCTGTTCTTGGCAGCCGACTCCTTTGTGAACTGAAAGTTGCGCTTGAAGAGATCATCATCACGACACCATCGAAGAGATGATGGGTCAGCATTTTCTGGCTGAAGTCCACAGACCATGCACGGATAGAAGCCTTGGGCAATAGGTTCAGGCTTCGTCTTGGGTTGCAAATTCTTGTAAAGAATATCGCCCCACGGGCGTTTGATAGCATTCTTTTCAGCATACTCAGGAGTGACGAAGTTATACTTGAACCACTGTTCAACCCAATATCTTTGGATCCACTGTATTTTGGTCTTGTGCTGATTGTAGCTCTCCTCAGGATCAGACTTGTAAAGTTCATAGAGATCCGGAGGCAGATCCAGAGCAGTATTTCCACGGTGCTGCCTGCCACCCTTTCTTGCAGATTTTTTAGTTGCCATTATATTCAGACAGAGAGGCTTCAAGACCGTGAAAGGCTTTCGACGACTTGTCAAACAAGAACTAGCTTCAGGAGAGTCAATGTGATGCTGTAAGTATTCTTCAAATGAATGCAGACTATGAGAACCAAGGGATTCTCCCAGGGACATGTACCTGTGACAGCATTAGAGATGCGAGGGAAGGGGAAGAGGTCATATGCATTCTCAGAAGATTTTGAAGATAAATCAGTTTGAAGATATTGACCTCATAGTGCGAAGACATTCACTTATTTGAAGTGAGTTGGTTCCAGATTTGTACGAATCCATGAATAAGTACAAGTGATGAATCTAACTAGTTATGAAGCATAAGTGAATATACTTTGCAAGATATGAGATTCAGAAAGAGAAAGATCCAGATTTGGAAGTTTAGAAACCACTTTTGGTTGAAGTGGATGGATTTGACAGATTGAAAAGGCGGTAAAAAGTGAGTTTTATTTACCACGGAAGAACTGCTAGACGGGGTAGGACAGATGCCGAGAAGTCCAATCTCCCGCGCCCTAACTTGGCGGCAGAAGACACCTACAGCGGCGGCGGAGAAGATGAGGTCCGTGGCCGGCGTGAGGACGGCGTCGAAGAGGTCGCAGCAGCTAAGCGCTTCATCTCCGGTGTCGATGCGAGCTAGCGGTGGCGCTAGGGTTTGAGTGAGATGGCGAGGTGGAAGAGGACATAATGACTGCGTGGGTGTGTATTTATAAGGTGAAGGGCTGCGCAGCGCAATTACGCAGGTGCCCCTGGCGGTTCACATCTGATGGGCACGTGGCATGCATGCAACTCATTGAGAGTTGTTCCATGTTCCCACATGCGCCTAGTTTGTCGGGTGGTCGTTCAGGCTTCTCCGGTATTCGGCAAACGAGATATAGCATTAAAACTGTTTTAAATGTGTGTCTCTACATCTTCAGTTGACAAGGACGTAGTGAAGATATTTGACACGTTTCAACAGAATGCATATGACTAGGTAGACAGAATTTGAGGTAGAAGCATAGAAGGGGTTAGGGTCCGATCACATTCACTTAGTTTAGAAAATGGCAAGTTTGAATACATAGCTATAAGTGAATGCCGTAGAGGACAGAACACATATAGATATATATGTCAGAAAAGACCAAATCAACATTGCTAAGATAAACATTGAGGATACATCAATGTAGAAGACAAACAAAATATGAAGATAATGCAATCATGACGCCAAATGAAAATCCTCGAGAAAGTTTGGTGGTGGCATTACCCACCGTATAGGAAGTATTAGACCCAGACACGGCGCACAATTATCGTGGCGCTCTGAAGTTAAATTCCGTGTTAATGTATTCACACTTAGAGGGTAAGTCTTCATTAACTGAAGATATACATTACTTCGTGTGTTGCACATCTAAGTCATCAACATGCATAAGTGTTAGGATGTGCGTCCATTCATAGGACATTCGAGGATTCTAAGATATTTAGCTCACACCGCAGCTTGCAAAACCTTTTCTCATCCAAGGGCTTTGTGAAGATATCTGCCAATTGCTCTTCAGTGCTGACATGAATGATATCAATGTCTTCCTTCATGACATGATCTCTGAGAAAGTGATGACAGATCTGAATGTGCTTTGCCTTCGAGTGCTGAAATGGATTGTTGGGAATCTTGATGGCGGTTTCATTGTTGCAGTAGAGTGGCACTTGCTTCAGGTGGATGCCATAGTCCTTGAGAGTTTGCTTCATCCATAGAAGCTGAGCGCAGCAAGATCCAGCAACAATGTATTCGGATTCAGAAGTGGAGAGTGATACACAGTTTTGCTTATTTGAAGACCAACAAACAAGAGATCGTCCAAGAAAGTGACATGTTCCTGATGTGGACTTGCGATCAACCTTGTCACCAGCATAATCAACATCTGAGAATCCAACTAGATCAAACTCTGGGCCCTTTGGATACCATAATCCTAGTGTTGGGGTGAGAGCCAAATATCAAAGAATTCGCTTCACGGCTAAGTGATGCGATTCCTTTGGTGCTGCTTGGAATCGGGCACACATGCAAACGCTAAGCATTATATCAGGCCTAGATGCACATAAGTAGAGTAAAGAACCAATCATGGAGCGGTATACCTTCTGGTCGAACTCTTTACCATTGTCGTCGGGGCCCAATTGGCCTTTGGTTGGCATTGGCGTCGTGTACCCTTTGTAGTCTTGCATTACAAACTTCTTCATGCAATCTTTGAGGCATTTCTCTTATGATATGAAGATGCCATTTCTCTGCTGACAGATTTGAAGACCAAGGAAGAACTTCAGCTCACCCATCATGGACATCTGATATTGCTCTTGCATCATATGCCCAGACTCATCATTGTATCTCTTGTTAGTGCAGCCGAAGATAATGTCATCCACATAGATTTGGCATACAAACAGTGCACCATCATATGTCTTCGTGAAGAGAGTGGGATCTAGACAACCAGGTTTGAAGCCTTTGCTCTTCAGGAAGACTTTGAGTGTGTCATACCAAGCGCGAGGTGCTTGTTTGAGGCCATACAATGCCTTGTTGAGCTTGTATACCATGTCAGGACGCTTTGGGTCTTCAAAACCATGTGGTTGTGCAACATACACTTCTTCTTCAATTTTGCAATTGAGGAAGGCACTCTTCACATCCATTTGGTACAAAAGAATGTTGTTGTGGTTGGCATATGCTAGCAGTATGCGAATGGCTTCAAGCCTAGCCACAGGAGTAAAGGTTTCATCAAAGTCAATCCCTTCCACTTGTGTGTAACCTTGAGCAATGAGACAAGATTTGTTTCTGACAACTTGACAATGCTCATCTTGTTTGTTGCGATAGATCCATTTGGTGTCGATGATATTTTGCTTGCGAGGATCAGGATGCTTTACTAGCTCCCATACATTGTTTGGCTCAAACTGTTGAAGCTCTTCTTGCATAGCTTGAATCCATTCAGGTTCCATAAAGGCTTCATCAACTTTCTTGGGCTCGGATATAGAGACAAATGCAAAGTGCCCACAGAAATTGGCTAGTTGTGTTGCTCTTGAACGAGTGAGTGGACCTGGTGCATTGATGCTATCAATTATCTTCTCATTCTGGACTTCATTTGCAACACGAGGATGAACTGGACGAAGATTTTGGCCTTGCTGATCATTGTCTTCATCTTCAGCATTGGCTTCAGCCTAAGCAGTGTCTTCATGCTGATTATGTGTAGAAATGATGATTTCCTCTTCAGCCTGTTCCTCTGTAGATATGATTTCTCCAGTACCCATTAGCTTGATAGATTCACTTGGTGTAGCTTCATCTATCACATGGCAAGTGCTCTCTTTGCGAGCCGTTAGTCTCATCAAACCGCACGTCCACATTTTCAACCACTTTGTAGTGAAAGAGGTTGAAGACTCTGTAGGAGTGAATCCTTTTCGTAACCAAGCATAAAACCTTCATGTGCTTTCGGTGCGAATTTTGAAGTGTGATGTGGATCCTTGATCCCGCACCTAGCACCAAAGACTCTGAAATTGTTGACGTTTGGCTTCTTACCAGTCTGGAGCTCATATGATGTCTTCTTTAGGAACATGTGAAGATAAACATGCTTGATGATGTGACAAGCAGTATCAATGGCTTCAGGCCAGAAGTTCCTTGGAGTCTTATACTCATCAAGCATTGTACATGCCATCTCAATGAGGGTGCGCCCATGTATATCTTGAGTAGTCATCAACAATGACGAAACCATAGAGGCATGTAGTGGTAGTAAGGGTAGAGTAGTGAGTAGGGCAAAATAAGTCCATGTGAAGCATCTCGAAGGGACGTGTTGTAGTCATGATTGTCTTTGAGGGATGCTTGGCCCTAGTCATCTTTCCGGCTTCACAGGCACCACATAGATGATCCTTCTTGAACTTGACGCCCTCGATGCCAATGGCATGCTTCTTCTTCTCGAGAGTGTGCAAGTTCCTCATGCCCGCATGTCCTAGCCTCCTATGCCAGAGCCAGCACTTTGAAGCTTTTACTGGAAGACATACGGCAAGCTGTGGTCCTGCGGAGAAATCTACCATATACAGATCGTCTCTTCGATACCCTTCGAAGACAAGAGATTTGTCAGATTCCATAAGCACAAGGCAACGATATTTTCCAAATATCACAATCATGTTCAGATCACAAAGCACTGAGACAGACATTAAGTTGAAACCAAGGGATTCAACAAGCATCACTTTATCCATGTGCTGATCCTTTGAGATTGCAACTCCACCTAGGCCCAATACCTAGCTTTTACCAGTGTCAACAAATGTGATGTGACTTTTGTCAGACGGGCGTAGGGTTGAATCCATAAGAAGACTTCGATCACCAGTCATGTGGTTAGTGCATCCACTATCCATAATCCACTCAGTAGCCTTCGGAGCCGTACCCTTGGCACCACATTCCATGAAGCAATAGATTGGAGCAGAGTCGTCCTCATCATCGACTATAGTGTCGACGACATGACCATTGTCTTCAGTGTTGAAGACGGACTTGGCGACGAATGCCGAAGCTAGAGCCAGGCCTGCCATGCCTGAATCAGACTCCACCTCCGCCTCCTGAGAAGCAGACTCCTCCTCTGAATCCATCTCCTTGCCAACGAATGCACGAGCCTTGCCAGATGAGCTCTTCTTGTGAGACGAATACTTTGAGGATTTCTTCTTCTTGTTGTCGTCACAATCATATTCCTTGCTCTTCTTCTTCTTCTTAGATTCCTTGTCCCATTGAGGGCACTCAAAGATGTAGTGGTCTGGCTTCTTGCATTTGTGGCATGTTCTCTTCTTGTGGTCATGAGTGGAAGCCTCATCATTTTTTGAGCTGGATCTTGAAGACTTTCCAAACCGATTCTTTTTAGAGAACTTCTGGAACTTCTTCACGAGCATAGAAAGCTCCTTTCCAATGTCTTCAGGATCCTCAAAACTGCAGTCAGATTCTTCTTCAGATGAGGAAACAACCTTTGCCTTCAAAGCACGGGTTCGGCCATAGTTGGGGCCATAGATAGCTCTCTTCTCAGATAGCTGGAACTCGTGTGTGTTGAGTCTCTCAAGTATGTCATACGGATCGAGATCTTTGAAGTCAGGACACTCTTATATCATCAGGGCTAGGGTGTCAAATGAGTTGTCAAGTGATCTCAGAAGCTTCTTCATGATTTCGTGCTTGGTGATCTCAGTGGCGCCAAGAGCGCGAAGCTCATTTGTGATATCAGTGAGGCGATCAAATGTGAGCTGGACATTCTCATTGTCATTTCTCTTGAAGCGGTTTAAGAGGTTGTGAAGAACATTAATCCTTGAGTCTCTCTGAGTTGAGACGCCTTCGTTGACCTTGGACAGCCAGTCCTTGACCAGCTTCTCAATTTCCAGTGCACTCACACGACCATATTGTCCTTTGGTCAGATGACCACAGATGATGTTCTTGGCGGTCGAATCTAGTTGAATGAACCTCTTGACATCAGCAGCGGTGACACCTTCACCGACCTTGGGAACGCCTGTCTTGATGACATATCAGAGGTCGACGTCAATGGCTTCAAGATGCATGCGCATCTTATTCTTCCAATAGGGGTAATCAGTGCCATCGAAGACTGGGTACACAGCGGAGACTTTGATTATCCCTGCAGTCGACATAGCTAAAACTCCAGGTAGTTAAACTGAATCACACAGAATAAGGAAGCACCTTGCTGTGATACCAATTGAAAGTGCTAGTTATCGACTAGAGAGGGGGTGAATAGGCCGTTTTTATGGAAGTTTTCAAAACATGAGGTCTTTGAAGACAAACAGATGAAACGAACCTATTGATATGCAGCGGAAGATAGACTACACTAGACAAGCCATAGTCAAGTAAGCAATGTAGTGAAAGTACGAAGACTATCGACAGCTAGGTAGTATGGATCAGAATGGAAGACGGTATGAAGCCAAACAGGTAATAGTCTTCACATAGTGAAGTCAATCAGATCAGACAGGCAAGCAATGACTTCACGAAGAAAAACTAAAAAGTAAAGGGAAGTGGGGAATAGAACCGGTTTCTTGGTGAAGACAAGGGTTTGGTAGACCAGTTCTAGTTGTTGTGACAACTGTATGTCTGGTTAGGGAGGCTAAGATTAAACTCAGAAGACTGCGTCTTCACCTTATTCCCCTTGAGCTAAGGACACCCAGTCCTCGCCCAATCACTTTGGTAAGTCTTCAAGGTAAACTTCCAAACCTTCACAGACTTCGTTCACTGGCAATCCACAATGGCTCTTGGATGCTCAGAACGCGACGCCTAACCGGCTGGAGGATTCACAGTCCTCAAGTGTAACAAGTCTTCAGGTCATGCGGACAGAAAGACTTCAGTGATGCCTAACACTCTTTGGCTCTGGGTGTTTTGGGCTTTGTCCTCGCAAGGATCTCTCTCTCAAAGGCTTCGGAGGTGGGTTGCTCTCAAATGACAAAAGTCGTGCACTAACTCTGAGCAGCCACCAAGTTATGGTCTAGGGGGTGGGCTAACTATAGCCACGAGGCAACCCGACATGATATGTCCGAAATGACCCTGGGTCACTGAGGAACCAACACGTGTCCAACGGTCGGATTTCAAACACACGCGGCAGCTTGACTTGGGCTACAAGTAAAGCTAACTCATCCAGCTCTGGATAAGATTTGATCTCATTGTCTTCGCTCGAAGACATAGGATTTTGGTTGAGCATCACATCAGTCCTTCTGACTTTGTTCACTTGGACCCCACTTAATAGTACGGTGGTTCCTATGACTCAATAAAGAAGAAAAGGAAACTACGAAACAACTATGTCTTCGCACTCCATAGTCTTCAAGTGAATGTCTTGACATGTCATAATCTTTGTCGTGAATGTCTTCACGAGCCACCATTGTCTTCAATGTCTTCACACATTTTTAGGGGTCATCTCTGGTAGGTAAACCGAATAAATGAGGGACTACTACCTGTGTTATCCTGCAATTCTCACAAACACATTAGTCCCTCAACCAAGTTTGTCGTCAATACTCCAAAACCAACTAGGGGTGGCACTTTGATACGTCCATTTTGCATCATGCTTTTATATCGATATTTATTGCATTATGGGCTATTATTACACATTATGTCACAATATTTATGCCTATTCTCTCTTATTTTACAAGGTTTACATAAAGAGGGAGAATGCCGGCAGCTGGGATTCTAGGCTGGAAAAGGAGCAAATATTAGAGACCTATTCTGCACAGCTCCAAAAGTCCTGAAACTCCTCGGAAGACGTTTTCCAAATATATAAAAAATACTGAGAGCAAGAACTTCACCAGGGGGCCACACCCTGCCCACGAGGGTGGGGCCGCGCCCTACCCCCTGGGCGCGCCCCCTACCTCGTGGGCCCCCTGGTTGCCATCTTCTGCTATATGGAGTCTTTCGATGGGAAATAAATCATAAGCCATCTTCTCGGACGAAACTCCGCCGCCATGAGGCGGAACCTTGGCGGAACCAATCTAGGGCTCTGGCGGAGCTGTTCTGCCGGGGAAACTTCCCTCCCGGAGGGGGAAATCATCACCATCATCATCACCAACGCTCCTCTCATCGGGAGAGGGCAATCTCCATCAACATCTTCATCAGCACCATCTCCTCTCAAAACCCTAGTTCATCTCTTGTATCCAATTCTTGTCTCCAAGTCCAGGATTGGTGCTAGTAGGTTGCTAGTAGTGTTAATTACTCCTTGTAGTTGATGCTAGTTGGTTTATTTGGTGGAAGATCATATGTTCAGATCCTATATGCATATTAATACCCCTCTGATTATGAACATGTTTATGCTTTGTGAGTAGTTACGTTTGTTCCTGAGGACATGGGAGAAGTCTTGCTATTAGTAGTCATGTGAATTTGGTATTCATTCGATATTTGGATGAGATGTATGTTGTCTCTCCTCTAGTGGTGTTATGTGAACGTCGACTACATGACACTTCACCATTATTTGGGCCTAGAGGAAGGCATTGGGAAGTAATAAGTAGATGATGGATTGCTAGAGTGACAGAATCTTAAACCCTAGTTTATGCGTTGCTTCGTAAGGGGCTGATTTGGATCCATATGTTTCATGCTATGGTTAGGTTTACCTTAATACTTTTGTTGTAGTTGCGGATGCTTGCAATAGAGGTTAATCATAAGTGGGATGCTTGTCCAAGTAAGGGCAGTACCCAAGCACCGGTCCACCCACATACCAAATTATCAAAGTACTGAACGCGAATCATATGAACGTGATGAAAACTAGCTTGACAATATTCCCATGTGTCCTCGGGAGCGCTTTACATCATATAAGAGTTTGTCCAGGCTTGTCCTTTGCTACAAAAAGGATTGGGCCACCTTGCTGCACCTTATTTACTTTTGTTACTTGTTGCTCGTTACAAATTATCTTATCACAAAACTATCCGTTACCACTTATTTTAGTACTTGCAGAGAATACCTTGCTGGAAACCGCTTATCATTTCCTTCTGCTCCTCGTTGGGTTCGACACTCTTACTTATCGAAAGGAGTATGATAGATCCCCTATACTTGTGGGTCAACAAGACTCTTTTCTGGCGCCGTTGCCGGGGAGTGAAGCGCCTTTGGTAGGTGGAATTTGGTAAGGAAAAATTTATATAGTGTGCTGAAATTTACTGTCACTTGTTACCATGGAAAGTAATCCTCTGAGGGGCTTGTTTGGGGTATCTTCACCCCGACCAGTAGAGAAAATAGTTGCTCCTCAACCTACTGAACCTACTAAAAATGAAAATGAAAATGAAAATGCTTGCTTTGAAGTTCCTTCGGGTATGATAGAAAAACTGCTAGCTAATACTTTTTTAGGAGATGGAACAAAACATCCTGATGAACATCTGATATATATAGATGAAGTTTGTGGATTATTTAAGCTTGCAGGTGTACCCGGAGATGTTGTTAAGAAGAAGGTCTTCCCTTTATCTTTGAGGGGAGATGCATCGACATGGTATAGGCTATGTGATGATATGGGGTCTTGGAATTACAAACGATTGAAATTGGAATTTCATCAGAAGTTTTATCCTATGCATCTTATTCATCGTGATCGCAATTATATATATAATTTTTGGCCTCGCGAAGGAGAAAGCATCGCTCAAGCTTGGGGGAGGCTTAAATCAATGTTATATTCATGCCCCAATCATGAGCTCTCAAGAGAAATGATTATTCAAAAATTTTATGCTCGGCTTTCTGGTAACAATCGCACCATGCTTGATACTTCTTGTGCTGGCTCTTTTATGATGAAGACTATTGAATTCAAATGGGATTTATTGGAAAGAATTAAACGCAACTCTGAAGATTGGGACCTCGACAATGGTAAGGAGTCAGGTATGACACCTAGTTTTGATTGTGTTAAATCTTTTATGGATATTGATATTTTTCGTTAATTTAGCACTGAATATGGACTTGACTTTGAGATAGTAGCTTCTTTCTGTGAATCTTTTGCTGCTTATGTTGATCTCCCCAAGGAGAAGTGGTTTAGATATCATCCTCCCATAGAAGTAAAAGTAGCTGCACCTATTAAAGTTGAAGAAAAGACTATCACTTATAATGATCCTATTGTTCCTACTTCTTATATTGAGAAACCACCTTTCCCTGTTAGGATAAAGGATCATGCTAAAGCTTCAACTGTGGTTCATAAAAGCAATATTAAAACATATACACCTCCTGAGCAAGTTAAAGTTGAACCTAATATTGCTATCGTTAAAGATCTCTTGTCTGATAATATTGATGGGCATGTTATTTATTTCTGTGATGAAACTGCTAGAATTGCTAAACCCCGTGATAAAGACAAACCTAGACATGTGGTAGGCATGCCTGTTATTTCTGTTAAAATAGGAGATCATTGTTATCATGGCTTATGTGATATGGGTGCTAGTGCTAGTGCGATACCTTATTCCTTATACAAAGGAGTTATGCATGATATTGCACCTGCTGAGATGGAAGATATTGATGTCACAATTAAACTTGCCAATAGAGATACTATTTCACCAATGGGAATTGTTAGAGATGTTGAAGTCTTGTGTGGGAAAACTAAATATCCTGCTGATTTTCTTGTTCTTGGTTCCCCACAAGATAGCTTTTGTCCCATTATATTTGGTAGACCCTTCTTAAATACTGTTAATGCTACCATAGATTGCAAAAGAGATGTTGTTACTATCGGTTTAGATGATATGACTCATGAATTTCATTTTTCTAAATTTAGTAGACAACACCGTGAAGAAGAATTACCTAGTAAGGATGAAATTATTGGTCTTGCTTCTATTGCCGTACCTCCTAGTGTTCCTTTAGAACAATACTTGCTAGACCATGAAAATGATATGTTTATGAATGAAAGAAGGGAATTAGATGAAGTATTCTTTAAACAGGAACCTATTCTAAAAAACAATTTACCTGTTGAAATCCTAGGGGATCCTCCTCCACCCAAGGGTGATCCCGTGTTTGAGCTTAAACCGTTACCTGATACTCTTAAATATGCTTATCTTGATGAGAAAAAGATATATCCTGTTATTATTAGTGCTAACCTTTCAGAGCATGAGGAAGAGAGATTATTGAAAACTCTGAAGAAGCACCGCGCTGCTATTGGGTATACTCTTGATGATCTTAAGGGCATTAATCCCACTCTATGTCAACATAAAATTAATTTGGAAGAAGATGCTAAACCAGTTCATGATCATCAACACCGACTGAATCCTAAAATGAAAGAAGTGGTAAGAAAGGAGATACTAAAGCTCCTTGAGGCAGGTATAATTTATCCCGTTGCTGATAGTCAATGGGTAAGCCATGTCCATTGTGTCCCTAAGAAGGGAGGTATTACTGTTGTTCCTAATGATAAAGATGAATTTATTCCTCAAAGAATTATTACAGTTTATAGGATGGTAATTGATTTCCGCAAATTAAATAAGGCTACTAAAAAGGATCATTACCCCTTACCTTTTATTGATCAAATGCTAGAAAGATTGTCCAAACATACACATTTTTGCTTTCTAGATGGTTATTTTGGCTTCTCTCAAATACCTGTGTCAGCCAAAGATCAATCAAAGACTACTTTTACATGCCCTTTTGGTACTTTTTCTTATAGACGTATGCCTTTTGGTTTATGTAATGCACCTGCTACCTTTCAAAGATGCATGATGGCTATATTCTCTGACTTTTGTGAAAAGATTTATGAGGTTTTCATGGATGACTTTTCCGTCTATGGATCTTCTTTTGATGATTGCTTGAGCAACCTTGGTCGAGTTTTGCAGAGATGTGAAGAAACTAATCTTGTCTTGAATTGGGAAAAGTGCCACTTTATGGTTAATGAAGGTATTGTCTTGGGGCATAAAGTTTCTGAAAGAGGCACTGAAGTTGATAAAGCCAAGGTTGATGCTATTGAAAGATGCCATGTCCCAAGGACATCAAAGGTATAAGAAGTTTCCTTGGTCATGCCGGTTTTTATAGGAGGTTCATTAAGGACTTCTCAAAAATCTCTCGGCCTCTGACTAATTTATTACAAAAAGATATACCATTTATCTTTGATGATGATTATGTAGAAGCATTTGAAATACTAAGAAAGCGTTGATCTCTGCACCTATTGTTCAGCCACCTGATTGGAATTTACCCTTTGAAATTATGTGTGATGCTAGTGACTATGCTGTAGGTGTTGTTCTAGGACAAAGAGTTGATAAGAAACTAAATGTTATTCAATATGCTAGTAAAACTCTAGACAATGCACAAAGAAATTATGCTACTACTGACAAAGAATTCTTAGCAGTTGTATTTGCTTGTGATAAGTTTAGACCTTATATTGTTCATTCTAAAGTAACTATTCACACTGATCATGCTGCTATTAAATATCTTATGGAAAAGAAAGATGCTAAACCTAGACTTATTAGATGGGTTCTCTTGCTACAAGAATTTGATTTGCATATTGTTGATAGAAAAGGAGCTGAGAACCCCGTTGCAGACAACTTGTCTAGGTTATAAAATGTGCTTGATGACCCACTACCTATTGATGATAGCTTTCCTGATGAGCAATTAAATGTCATAAATGCTTCTCATACTGTGATAGCTTTCCTGATGAGCAATTAAATGTCATAAATGCTTCTCATACTGCTCCATGGTATGCTGATTATGCTAATTACATTGTTGCTAAGTTTATACCACCTAGTTTCACATACCAGCAAAATAAAAAGTTCTTCTATGATTTGATGCATTACTTTTGGGATGACCCACATCTTTATAAAGAAGGAGTAGATGGTGTTATTAGACATTGTGTACCTGAGCATGAACAGGAACAGATCCTACGCAAGTGTCACTCCGAAGCTTATGGAGGACACCATGCTGGAGATAGAACTACACATAAGGTACTGCAATCTGGTTTTTATTGGCCTACTCTCTTCAAGGATGCCCGTAAGTTTGTCTTATCTTGTGATGAATGTCAAAGAATTGGTAATATTAGTAGACGTCAAGAAATGCCTATGAATTATTCACTTGTTATTGAACCATTTGATGTTTGGGGCTTTGACTATATGGGACCTTTTCCTTCCTCTAATGGTTATACACATATTTTAGTTGTTGTTGATTACGTTACTAAGTGGGTAGAAGCTATTCCAACTAGTAGTGCTGATCATAACACTTCTATTAAAATGCTTAAAGAAGTTATTTTTCCAAGATTTGGAGTCCCTAGATATTTAATGACTGATGGTGGTTCACATTTTATTCATGGTGCTTTCCGTAAAATGCTTGCTAATTATGATGTTAATCATAGAATTGTATCTCCTTATCACCCTCAGTCTAGTGGTCAAGTAGAATTGAGTAATAGAGAACTCAAATTAATTTTGCAAAAGACTGTTAATAGGTCTAGAAAGAATTGGTCCAAGAAACTTGATGATGCATTATGGGCCTATAGAACTGCATATAAAAATCCTATGGGTATGTCTCCGTATAAAATGGTCTATGGAAAAGCATGTCACTTACCTCTCAAACTAGAACACAAGGCTTATTGGGCTATTAAAGAACTTAATTATGATTTTAAACTTGCCGGTGAGAAGAGGTTATTTGATATTAGCTCACTTGATGAATGGAGAACCCAAGCCTACGAAAATGCCAAGTTGTTTAAAGAAATAGTTAAAAGATGGCATGACAAAAGGATACAAAAGCGTGAGTTTAATGTAGGTGATTATGTATTGCTATACAACTCTCGTTTAAGATTTTTTGCAGGAAAAATTCTCTCTAAATGGGAAGGTCCTTATGTTATCGAGGAGGTCTACCGTTCCGGTGCCACAAAAATCAACAACTTCGAAGGCACAAATCCAAAGGTGGTGAACAGTCAAAGAATCAAACACTATATCTCAAGTGATCCCATAAATGTTGAAACCAATGTTATTGAAACCGTAACTCCGGAGGAATACATAAGGGACACTTTCCGGAACGTTTCAGATTCCGAAAAGGAATAGGTATGTGCTACGGTAAGTAAACCGACTCCAAAATAGATTTTAAGGCAATATTTCTCCGTTTTGGAATATTTAGAAAAATAGAAAAATAAGCAGCAGTCCGGGAAGGACACGAGGGATCCACGAGAGTGGAGGGCGCGTCCTACCCTACTGGGCGCGCCCCCTACCTCGTGGGCACCTCGTGTGCTCTCCGGACTCCGTTTTAGTACACAACACGTATTTTGGTCGGTAAAAATTCATTATATAATCTCCCGGGGGTTTTGACTCCCGTATCACGCAAAAATCTCTTGCCTTTGTTTTGAGTTGTCCTGCTGTAGACAGAGCAACATGTCATCCCAGGATTCGGAAGGAGAAAGCTATGTGGTTGATTACCTTGCAGATCCTAAGGTCTATGGGGATGTGGAGCATTGTGGTTGGACTACGAAAGAAGAAGAAGACTATGAACCCAAGGGAAAGGAGGAGACGAGCTCAGATGAAGATGAAGTCCCACTACCTCAACCTGGGGACATGCATGTGGAGTTCAAAAAGTCAAGTCTCCCAGATAGAGTAAAGAAACCTAAGATCGAGTTCATCCCTTTTCGCCTCTTGCAGGAAAACAAGCAGGAACTATGCAAAAAGATACTGAGCCTGGAACAGGAGATCGAGGACCTAAGGGACCAAAATTCTGTCCTCAAATGCAAATTAAGGAAGAAGCCTACGCCATCAACAAAATCACCACCGTCTCCACCAACAAAGAAGAATTGAGTATCTGGTATGGGCACTCCACTTGGCAACTGCCAAGCTTGGGGGAGTGCCCCGGTATCGTATCACCATCACTTTATCTTTACCGTTTTTCTTAGTTCGATCCTTTTGGTAGTATCTTGATCTAGTAGAATAAAAGTTCTTAGTATGATCTAGTTGTGAGTTTTGCTTTATTATCCTTCTATGTAATCGAGTCTGTGAGCTATATAATAAAGATTAGTGTTGAGTCAAGGGCTTGATTATTTTGCCATGATCCTAAGTGAATAAAAGAAAAGAGAAAGAAATAAAGAGATCATGTGAGTCTTATGGAGAGTAATGAGCTCACATAGAAAAAGTATGATGAATAAAAGCTGTTGAGGGTTGACAAACACAGTTTTGGTCATCGTTGCAATTAATAGGAAGTAATAAAGAAAGAGAGGTCTTCACATATAAATATACTATCTTGGACATCTTTTATGATTGTGAGCACTCATTAAAATATGACATGTTAAAGAGTTGACATTGGACAAGGAAGACAACGTAATGGGCTATGTTTTCTTACATCTGAGATGAATTATATTGTCTTGGATCTTCCAACATGATGAGCTTGCCTTTCCCCCTCATGCTAGCCAAATTCATTGCACCAAGTAGAGATACTACTTGTGCTTCCAAATACCCTTAAACTAGTCTTGCCATAAGAGTCCACCATATCCACCTATGGATTGAGTAAGATCCATCAAGTAAGTTGTCATCGGTGCAAGCAATAAAAATTGCTCTCTAAATATGTATTATTGATTGGTGTGGAGGAAATAAGCTTTATACGATCGTGTGATATGGAAGTAATAAAAGCGACAGACTGCATAATAAAGGTCCATATCACAAGTGGCAATATAAAGTGACGTTCTTTCGCATTAAGATTTTGTGCATCCAACCATAAAAGCGCATGACAACCTCTGCTTCCCTCTGCGAAGGGCCTATCTTTTACTTTTATCTCCTACATTGCATAAGAGTCATGGTGATTTTCACCCTTCCTTTTTACATTTTATCCTTTGGCAAGCACAATATGTTGGAAAGATCCTAGTATATATGGCTAATTGGATGTGAGTTTTCATGAACTATTACTGTTTACATTACCCTTGAGGTGAAACGTTGGGAGGCAAAACTATAAGCCCCTATCTTTCTCTGTGTCCAATTAAAACTTCATACTCATAAGTATTGCGTGAGTGTCAGAAATTGTGAAAGACTATATGATAGTTGAGTATGTGGACTAGCTGAAAAGCTCTTATACATTGACTCTTTCCTATGTTATGATAATTTGCAATTGCTTCAATGACTGAGATTATAGTTTGTTAGTTTTCAATGAAGTTTACGATTCATACTTGATATTGTGATTGAATTATTACTCTAGCATTATAGATTATATGACAAGAATTATATAAGTTCCTGTTCTAAGAATAATCATGATGCCCTCATGTCCGTATTTTATTTTTATCGACACCTCTATCTCTAAACATGTGGACATATTTTTCGATTTCGACTTTTCGCTTGAGGACAAGCGAGGTCTAAGCTTGGGGGAGTTGATACGTCCATTTTGCATCATGCTTTTATATCGATATTTATTGCATTATGGGCTATTATTACACATTACGTCACAATATTTATGCCTATTATCTCTTATTTTACAAGGTTTACGTAAAGAGGGAGAATGCCGGCAGCTGGGATTCTGGGCTGGAAAAGGAGCAAATATTAGAGACCTATTCTGCACAGATGCAAAAGTCCTGAAAGTCCACGAAAGACATTTTCCAAATATATAAAAAATATTGAGCGCAAGAACTTCACCAGGGGGCCACACCCTGCCCACAAGGGTGGGGGCGCGCCCTACCCCCTGGGCGCGACCCCTACCTCGTGGGCCCCCTGGTGGCCCTCCGGTGGCCATCTTCTGCTATATGGAGTCTTTTGATGGGAAAAAATCATAAGCCATCTTCTCAGACGAAACTCCGCCGCCACGAGGCGGAACCTTGGCGGAACCAATCTAGGGCTTTGGCGGAGCTGTTCTGCCGGGGAAACTTCCCTCCCGGAGGGGGAAATCATCGCCATCGTCATCACCAACGCTCCTCTCATCGGGAGAGGGCAATCTCCATCAACATCTTCATCAGCACCATCTCCTCTCAAAACCCTAGTTCATCTCTTGTATCCAATTCTTGTCTCCAAGTCCGGGATTGGTGCTAGTAGGTTGCTAGTAGTGTTAATTACTCCTTGTAGTTGATGCTAGTTGGTTTATTTGGTGGAAGATCATATGTTCAGATCCTATATGCATATTAATACCCCTCTAATTATGAACATGTTTATGCTTTGTGAGTAGTTACGTTTGTTCCTAAGGACATGGGAGAAGTCTTGCTATTAGTAGTCATGTGAATTTGGTATTCGTTCGATATTTTGATGAGATGTATGTTGTCTCTCCTCTAGTGGTGTTATGTGAACGTCGACTACATGACACTTCACCATTATTTGGGCCTAGAGGAAGGCATTGGGAAGTAATAAGTAGATGATGGGTTGCTAGAGTGACAGAAGCTTAAACCCTAGTTTATGCGTTGCTTCGTAAGGGGCTGATTTGGATCCATATGTTTCATGCTATGGTTAGGTTTACCTTAATACTTTTGTTGTAGTTGCGGATGCTTGCAACAGAGGTTAATCATAAGTGGGATGCTTGTCCAAGTAAGGGCAGTACCCAAGCACCGGTCCACCCATATACCAAATTATCAAAGTACCGAACGCGAATCATATGAACGTGATGAAAACTAGCTTGACGATATTCCCATGTGTCCTCGGGAGCGCTTTACATCATATAAGAGTTTGTCCAGGCTTGTCCTTTGCTACAAAAAGGATTGGGCCACCTTGCTGCACCTTATTTACTTTTGTTACTTGTTGCTCGTTACAAATTATCTTATCACAAAACTATCTGTTACCACTTATTTCAGTACTTGCAGAGAATACCTTGCTGGAAACCGCTTATCATTTCCTTCTGCTCCTCGTTGGGTTCGACACTCTTACTTATCGAAAGGACTACGATAGATCCCCTATACTTGTGGTTCATCACACTTACAGAGGGGGGGAGTGTGTCTACGTACCCTCGTAGACCGTAAGCGGAAGCATTTCACAACGCGATCGATGTAGTCGAACTTTCTTCGCGCTCCAACTATTCTAGTACCGAACGCACGACACCTCCGCGTTCTGCAGATGTTCAGCTCGGTGACGTCCTCCGCCTTCTTGATCCAGCAAGACGGCGAGTTAGTAGATGAGTTCCGGCAGCACAACGGTGTGGTGATGGTGATGGTGATGTGATCTCTGCAGGGCTTCGCCTCAGCACTACGAAAATATGACCGATGGAGTAAACGATGGACGGGGGTGCCGCACATGGCTAAGACAATGTTGTGTCATGTGTGGCGCCACGTCCCCACATATATATAGGTGGGAGGGAGGGAGGAGCAGCCAAAGGAGGCGCCCAAGTAGGAGGAATCCTACTTGGGGTCCCTCCCAAGCCACACCCCCTTTCCTTATTTAGAGTGGGGGAAAGGCATGGGAGGGTGGTGCCCCCCCCCTTTCCTTTCTCCCATGAGATGGAAAGGCAGGAGGGGCTAGCCCTCTCCCTTTTACTTCCCTAGGGTTGGAAAAAAAAGGGAGGGGCGCACCAGCCCCTTTGTGGGCTGGTCTGTCCCCTCCTTTGGCCCATAAGGCCCATAACTTACCAGGGGGTGCCCGGAACCCCTTCCGGTGACCTGATTCCTTCCCGGTACGTCCCGAAACACTTCCGGTGTCCAAATGCCATCGTACTATATATCAATCTTTACCTCTCGACCATTTCCAGACTCCTCGTCATATCCGTGATCTTATCCGGGACTCCTAACAACATTTGGTCACCAAAACATATAACTCATATAACACTATATCGTCAACGAACGTTAAGCGTGCGGACCCTACGGGTTCGAGAACTATGTAGACATGACCAAGACACCTCTCCGGTCAATAACCAATAGCGGAACCTGGATGCCCATATTGTCTCCTACATATTCTACAAAGATCTTTATCGGTCGAACTGTTATGACAACCACTACTACAGGATGCAGCTAACGCGACACTACGGTCAGAGACCCTTTGACGAAATTGTGTGCGATGCATTAATCACAAACAGGGATGTAAAAAACCCGTCAAAAAAGGCGCAAAACATTTGTGATGGAGGATTCATCAAAAATGGTTCAGATTTTAGTTGCGTGTGCGATGTAGGGCACACGGTTAACCCATTCGAACTGTTTACGATGAGGCAGAACAACAGAAACGGGCAGCCATATCAAAGTGTGTGCAATATACGGCATATAGTTCGCTCCGATGAACTGTTTGCTATTAGGGAGTGTAACATAAACGATTAGCCAGATCAAGGTGTGTGTGATATAGGGCATACGGTTCACTCGAACGAACTGTTTTCAATTAGCGAACGCAACAGAAACGGTTCAACTTAACGAGATGTGTGTGATACGTGGCAAACAGCCGACTCAGATGAACTGTTTGTGATGAGAATTTACAACACAAACAGTTAATATAGTTAGTTTGTGTGTGATTCTGTGTGTACAAAAAACTTTGAAAAATGCAAACTAGTTGCTTGCGGTGGCTAGGAGTATCGCACACGATGCGTCTGCGAGTACTCGTGTGCGATGATTAGTAAATCACACATGCATTTCCTTATGTTAACACTTGTGTGATAAATAACATGTGGCACCAGATACGGTATTCGGGTTGTGTGTGTGCTCCACTTAGTCTTCCCGCGCTCCACATGGGTGAATTGTAAAATCCACGCCTATTCCCTCACCGGTTTCCCACCACCAGCTAACAGCTTGCTGCATATAAGTCAGGTGGCAACGCACCGCCGTGACACTCTGCGAAGATCTAGTCCTTACCCATTTACCATTAGTTATTCCAAGCCTTCTTGTTCAACCGTCGTCGATCTCTTCGAGGGGGGCCATGTCACAGGTTAAGTGGTCCATCCCCAACCCCTCTGGTTCAACCGCTGTCGATCTATTCGACGGCCCTGCCGCTGATCTCCTTCGCCAAGCGGTCAAGGATTTGCGAGCTTTATACGCCATCGAGCCCATTTTGTCATTTCTGAAGGACACGTTCTACGGCGGCGGCTTGGGATCCTCAATTGCCAAGTCAAATCTCATCGACCACGACCACGACCATGAGGAGGGCACCCACGAAGGTTCTTCCAAGGTGAAACAACCCATCTGTGACATTAGAGAGCGCACCATGGGTCTGTGCTCTTCCAACTGGAAGGATCCCGTCCATGAAATGTGAGGCAACATTCTATCAGCAAATCTTATCTTTTCTAGCTTGCCAACCCGTACCCTTTGTTGTAGTAGCATTTGTCGTGCGGTGCTTTAACCGTGCCGTGTTTAATTATTTCAGTTATGCAAACATGTATTGTTCAATAGGTCTATGTAACGCCCTCGATGCGGCTATATCTCCTACGTGTCGAAGCACGACTTAGAGGCATAACCGCATTGAAAGCAATGTCGCAAGTGAGGTAATCTTCGCAAACAACCCATGTAATACATAAAGGGAAAGAGATACATAGTTGGCTTACAATCGCCACTTCACACAATTACAAGAATAAAGCATTACATCATCCAGGTACAAACAAGGTCCGACTACGGAACCAAACTAAAAGAAGACTACCCCAAAAGCTACACAGATCCCCGATCGTCCCGACTGGGCTCCACTACTGATCAACTAGAACGAAATAACACAAAGGACAAGATCTTCATCGACCTCCTCCTTGAGCTTGGTTGCATCACCTGCATAGTTCATCGGCACCTGCAAAAAGGTTTTGGAAGTATCTGTGAGTCACGGGGACTCAGCAATCTCACACCCTCGCGATCAAGACTATTTAAGCTTATAGGAAGGGTAAAAGGTATGAGGTGGAGCTGCAGCAAGCGACTAGCATATATGGTGGCTAACATATGCAAATGAGAGCGAGAAGAGAAGGCAAAAGCACGGTCGACGAACTATGATCAAGAAGTGATCCTAGAACAACCTACGTCAAGCATAACTCCAACACCGTGTTCACTTCCCGGACTCCGCCGAGAAGAGACCATCACGGTTACACACGCGGTTGGTGCATTTTAATTAAGGTCAACTTCAGGTTTTCTACAACCGGACATTAACAAATTCCCATCTGCCCATAACCGCGGGCACGGCTTTCGAAAGTTCAAATCCCTGCAGGGGTGTCCCAACTTAGCCCATCATAAGCTCTCACGGTCAACGAAGGATATTCCTTCTAGCGGGAAGACCCGGTCAGACTCGGAATCCCGGTTACAAGACATCCTCGACAATGGTGAAACAAGTCCAGCAACACCGCTCGAATGTGCCGACAAATCCCGATAGGAGCTGCACATATCTCGTTCTCAGGGCACACTCAGATAGGTCAAGCTACGAGTAAAACCAACCCTCAAGTTGCCCCGAGGTGGCCCCGCAGGCTGCCCAGTTCGGACCAACACTCAGAGGAGCACTGGCCCGGGGGCGGTTAAAATAAATATGACCCTTGGGCAGGCCTACCCAAGGGAAAGAAAAGGCTAGGTGGCGAATGGTAAAACCAACGTTGTGCATTGCTGGAGGAGTTTTATTCAAGGCGAACTGTCAAGGGGTTCCCATTATAACCCAACCGCGTAAGGAACGCAAAATCATAACACCGATATGACGGAAACTAGGGCGGCAAGAGTGGAACAAAACACCAGGCATAAGGCCGAGCCTTCCACCATTTACCAAGTATATAGATGCATTAATTAAATAAGAGATATTGTGATATCCCAATAAAATATCCATGTTCCAACAAGGAACAAGCTCCAATCTTCACCTGCAACTAACAACGCTATAAAAGGGGCTGAGCAAAGCGGTAACATAGCCAAACGATGGTTTGCTAGGACAAGGTGGGTTAGAGGCTTGGTTTAACAATATGGGAGGCATGATAAGCAAGTGGTAGGTATCGCAGCATAGGCATAGCAAAAGAGCGAGCAACTAGCAAGCAAAGATAGAAGTGATTTCGAGGGTATGGTCATCTTGCCTGAGATCCCGCAAGGAAGAAGAACGAGTCCATGAAGAAGACAAACGGACGTAGTCGAACGGTTCCTCACAAACGCGACATTGTCGGAACCAACCCGAAGAAGCAACACCGGAAAGAAGCACACAACATAGTAAATAACCATCACATACTCATGGCATGATGCACAAGCAAGTATGATGCATGTCCGGTTTAATGAAGCATGGCATGCTAAAGTGCAACAAACAACACTACAAGTTAAGTGGAGCTCAATATGCAACGGAGTTGCATATTGAAAAAAACACCACATGACTTATTTAGTTCTCTATCATTTATGTACCCAACAAGATTAAATGTTGATTAACATGGCAAGAGGGTGAAGCATAATAAAACTATACTATCTAAACAATTTAAATGGGGCCGGATATAACAAACAACAAATCCGATAAATCTCCATATGCAATTATCAATTTGGTGCAACAACAATTTTAAACATTTAAATGTTATTATCATGATGCGAATGACATGTGCAAGTTTTATGCAAGTTTTAAAGAAAATGTTGCCAAGCATATTATGAAGCATTTGTCACCGTGGCGGAAACGGAAGGGGTGCCACGGCAACGAATCCGAAAATGATGCCACGACAACATATCGATTCCGGTAACTCATGGAGATACTGGTGCAAAAGGAAATGTGATGTGAGCGTGTCATGCGAGATGGTGGGGTGATCCCGGTACCCGGGTTTCCACGGGTTAGCGGCAAACGAGGAGGACCGAGCAAGTGAGAACTCGGACACGGTGCAAACATAGGGTGCAACTCATACAACACATCACAGGCATGCGGTCCACGGGCGCGTTCCGGCGGTTATACCTTCGAAGCGTGCATTTTGGAACGGATCAAGTTCGTCGAAGGAAGTAGACGTTCTCGCGACGATAGTGAAAGTAGCGGTTCTCGCGGGTCGTAGAGGAAGTAGTTGTACTCGCGAACTTGTCGGGTCCACGACGACGGTAGCAGAACTTCACAGATCGGTGGTCTCCGGGCGTAGTGATACACGTTCCGAAAGCGGTTCACGACGATGGTAGCGAACTTGGTGATCCGAAAGGGTACTTGGTGGTATTCCTGCAGTCGTACACGGGTCGTAGGGGAACTTGATGAAACCCAAGGCGTCGGTAGTCGTTCAGGACGCGTTGTGGTAGTAGTGGTTCACGGCGGAGAGGAACTTGGCGTTTTTGCAACCCGGGTCTTCGGCGACAGTATTTGTTCACTTGATGGCGGTAGACGAATTTGGCGGTCCAGGGTACTTGGCGTCCATGTAGTCGATCTTGCCGGTGTGGTACTTGTGCACAGGAGGAGGTCTTGACGATCTTGACGAATCCGAGTGGCTCTAGGCACACGTCCACAGTGGTCTTCCATCTTCTTCTTTCCTGTACAAGGCTTGACCGAACCAGGGGTCGAGGGTGGCCATGATCTAGCAGCAACAACAACCGAGTGGCGTCGGGCACAGGGGCCGGGAGGACTTGGCATGGCGACGACTACCCTGGAACGAGGCGTCCTACCACGCGACGCAGAGGATGCAGAGGAGGCGAGCGGTCGCTTCAGAGGATGCAGCGGCGGCCCGACTGGGTCATAGGGGAGGCAGGGGCTCGGTGACTCCCGCGACGCAGGGGCGACGAGGCTCGCAGCGGAGGAGCTTGAGCGTGGGGCGGCAACGAATCAGCAGAAGCACGGGCGCCAGGCCATGGCGACGGAGAGACGAGGGGCGTGCGGCTTCGCATGCACCAGGCGGAGGAAGAGAAGGGGCGCCATGGATGGGGAGACGAGGCAGAGGGGAGGAGGCACGGCGGACGAGCGGGGAGGCTCGCGGGGCCTCGGGCACGACGCGCAGCAAGGATGCAGTGGCGCAGCGCTGGGGCATGGAAAGAGGAGCGGAGAAGTCGCGAGCTCGGGGTAATGGTGCAGCGCCATGGGAGGGTTTCGAGGGAGATGAGGGAGAGACGAGGATCGGGGAAGAGCGGCGCTGCTCTCCCTCTCTGATGGTGCGTCGAGGAAGGAGGGGATCGAGCAGGGCTTCCCCTGGCTCGATGCAAGCGGGTGTGGGTGGCGGCGGATGGGAACGAGAGGCGATGGGGGTGGATCGGGCGAGCGCCCGTGCGAGCGGCTAGGTTAGGAGGGTAGGTTTGACTGGGCCTGCGGGAGGCCTTGGGAGGCCCAGTGGAGAGGGAGGCGCCTAGGCGCAGATGGGCCTACCTGGCTGGGCTCTGAGGCCGACTGGGCTGCAGGTTTTCTCTCCCTCTCTCTCTTTCTCTAAATTCTCCTTTTCCATTTAAAAACAAAACAGAAAAAAGAGAAAGAAAAGAAAGAGAAGTTAGGGGTGGAATCTGGGCATGGGGATAATTTACACGGACTCGCAAAAATGCGCATGTTCCAAGAAAAATGGAGTGGGCATTTTTGAAAGTTTTAAATTCAAACTCATTTGATTTAAAATCAAATGGTTTGAATAGGAAGTGAGGGTTAGGAAGGTCCAAAAATGCTCGGATTTTTGGTGGAGCTTCGGAAAAAGAAAGGATATATGGCAAAGATAGAGACCAAGAGTTGAGAAGGAAAAATGCATGGAACTTAGCTGTAAGTGTGTTATGGTGATTCCAAATTAATGGAATGGTTTTTATATAGCTCCCTAAATATTGGGAGGATATGTTATAAAGAGAAACACCATGTGAATTCCCTCGATTTAAATGGACCGAAGATCCATATGGTTTATTAATATGAGTTGCAAAGATTAATGACATGATGGCATGATGACAAGATGCAATGCACATGATGCAATGATGAATGCAATGAACCAAACAAATCACACGACGAAACCCGGAAACCCTGGAAGGCATCTGAAGCTCTGGGTCTTGGGGCGTCACAGTCTATGTGATGTTTAAGTATGAATTATCCATTTCAGATTCATGAATGGCTATATTTGGTTGTTTATAGTGAGTAGATGCATTGTTAATCTGTATTTGGTTGTTAGGTTGGTTGGAGTGAGCATTTTTCCAGTTATCAAGCAGATGCCTTGTTTACCTGTATTTGGTTCTTAGTTTGGTTGCAGTGATCATTTGTCTAGTTATCAAGCAGATGCCTTGTTTATTTGTATTTGGTTGTTAGGTTGCTTTTTTTAGTATTTGTCCAGTTATCAAGCAGATGTCTTGTTTATCTGTATTTGGTTGTTAGGTTGCTTTTTTTTAGCATTTGTCCATTTATCAAGCAGATGCCTTGTGTTATCTTTATCTGCTTGTTAGGTTGGTTGAAGTGAGCATTTGTCTAGTTTTCAAGCATATGCCATGTTTATCTATATTTGCTTGTTAGGTTGGTTGCAGTGAGACTCTGTCCGGTTTTCTATATTTGCTTGTTAGGTTGGTTGCAGTGAGACTCTGTCCGGTTTTCAATGGCTATTTTGGTTGTTATACTGGTCATTTATGCCTTGTTTATTTCAGTCATTCACAATGTGTTGTTCAATATGTGCAAGTCGGAACTGTGCCGCTCGATTACATCAATACCAGTTTGAACGGCTATATTTGGTTCCAGTTATTCCTGGTGTAGTTAACACATGCCCTTTATTTTAGTTTTACACATTTATCTAGTGTGATGTTTAAGCATTACCTACGTTCTATTCATTTTCAACAATACCAGTTTGAATTGCAATATTTGATGGCTGTGAAGCCTACTGTCGGTAACATCGCCTTCCATTTTATATCTGCTTTAACAACATGCTGAAACCAACACAATCAAGCTATCATTTGGAGATGATGTTGTTTACCTTTGCTATATTTGTTTGATGTTAAGATTGTTGTACTTATCATGCCTTTCCACTACTTATGCAGGACAACAATGGGAGTGGCCACCATTTTCCGTCGAGGTTAGCTCCATCCCTTGGCTTGTACTCCCCCCGTCATTCCATAATGTAGTGCATATAGATCCAGGCCTGGACACTAGTTAACTTCTAATATTGACTTGTTGCTTCTAGGTACATATGCCTTTGGCAAGGATCCACACATCGACCATTTTTTGCGTATGGGGCAATGAGATATTGATGAACAAGCATCAAGTGAGGAATCTGATAAGGATTATTAGCAAAAATATACGAATGGTGGCAAGCAAATTATTTATTTATGCTCTATCCAACACAATAGTGAGCTGTAGGATGGTAGCTACAAACTCTGCAGCCTTCTCTTTTTACTGCCCATAATGAGTTGTTAGACAACAATGTCTGAATCTTTTTCGTTCCTAGTGGTTACCGAAGCAGTTCACTCAAGATTACCTCGTAAAGTACATGATTGGTGGACACGCAATGAAGGTTAAAGTATTTCATCCAGACTACAATGAGCATCGAGAAGTCCTAATGAAGACAGTGAAGGATGGACGGGCAGCCATCACACGGGGCTGTCCTAGAGTCATGCGCACATTACGCATGGAGGAGGGCACAATATGGGCATTCCGCTTCACCTTCTCCAGCAACCAGAATGTCTTTCGCCTCTCTCTTTACAGTCTTTAGTACAACTGTGGTTCATCATTCTTTACTTGGTGCTTCTGTAGTTCTTCAGTATATGTACCTGTGCACCGAATTATGGATTCGTGGTTGAACATATATTTGTAATAAACATGGTTGGATATGAAATAAGTGATTGCCCACTTTCAAATTCAAAACATGTGATTTTTAAATTAGGGATTAATTATGAACTAATTAAGGATTACACTGCACACGGTTTGCGAAAGCGAAACGTCTGCGATGTACGTGGAGATCAGAAACGTTTTTAGGATTCACTACGTGTGCGGTCAATCTCCAGTGCACACACGACTTTTTGTTGAAAACTGTTTGCGTTAGGCCACCTTGCGCAAACGTTTACCACATAAAAGTGTGTGTGATGGATAACCTTTGCCACACAGTTTCTTCTACGCACCGTGTGTGATGCATTCAATAACGCAAACGATAAAATTATTAATATCGTGTGCAATTGCAACGCTATCATAAACGATTTAACGGGAAAAATTGTGTGTGATATACCTGTGAACGGAAACGTTTTCCTTAGAGCGATTATGTGGGATGTACATACAAATGGAAACGTTTAACGGGGACTGACTGTGTGGGATGTACTTGCGACCGGAAACAATTTCGCCTGTATAATTGTATTTCTCTATTGTACGTATTTCCGTATTTGAGCGCTCGCCGGTCGCACACGACCTCATTTTGCCGAGCGTGTGTGCCAGGGGGCATATCCCCGACGGTTTTTGGGTCGTGTGGGAAGGACCCCCCTATCGCCCACACTCACTTGGCGACGGTTCCAAATGTCGTCGCAGAAATGGGTTAAAAACCGTTTGTTTAGCACTGACGCGCACCAGTGAACATACGTACTTCCCTTTGTCCATCGGTATGTTACTTGCCCGAGATTCGATCGTCGGTATCTTTATACCTAGTTCAATCTCGTTATCGTCATGTCTCTTTACTCGTTCCGTAATACACCACCTTATGACTAACTCCTTTAGTCATTTGCTTGCAAGCTTATGATGTGTATTACCTAGAGGGCCCAGAGATATCTCTTCGATACTCAGAGTGACAAATCCTAATCTCAATGTATGCCAACTCAACAAACACCTTTGGAGATACCTGTAGAGCATATTTATAATCACCCAGTACGTTGTGACGTTTGATAGCACATAAGGTACTCCTCCAGTATCCGGGAGTTGCATAATCTCATAGTCGAAGGAATATGTATTTGACATTAAGAAAGCAATAGCAATAAAACCGAACTATCATTATGCTAAGCTAACGGATGGGTCTTGTCCATCACATAATTCTCCTAATGATGTGATCCCATTATCAAATGACAACACATGTCTATGGTTAGGAAACCTTAACCATCTTTGATCAACGAGCTAGTCTAGTAGAGGCTTACTAGGGACACGGTATTTGTTTATGTATTCACACATGTATTTAAGTTTCCGATCAATACAATTCTAGCATGAATAATAAACCATTATCATGAATAAGGAAATATAAAATAACAACTTCATTATTGCCTCTAGGGCATATTTCATTCAATCGTTAGGATCCGATGAATTTTAGGTTTATGATCAGATTATTCATGAGAAATATTTGAGTCTTTTTAAATTCTTATATGCATGATTCTTATAGCTTTGTATATCTATCCGATCTATCTATTTGGTTTGACCAGCTAGATCGATTTATCTTACAATGGAAGAGGTGCTTTGTAATGAGTTCAATCTTGTGGTGCCCTATATCCCAATGACAGAAAGGGACAAGACACGTATTTGTATTGTTTTCATTAAGGAGAAAACGACGGGGATTTATTCACATTGGTTGAGTTTACTCCGTCTACATCATGTCATCTTGCTGAAGGCGTTACTTAATACTCTAGATGCACGTTGGATATCGGTCGATGGGTGGACTAATAGTAGTAGATGCAGGCAGGAGTCAGTCTATTTGTCTTAGACATGATGCCTACATACATGATCATTGCCTTGGATATCGTCATAACTATGCGATTTTCTATCAATTGCCCAACAATAATTTGTTTACCCACCGTATGTTTTTTATTTGAGAAAGAAGTCTCTAGTGAAAATTATGCCTCCCGGGTCTACCTTTATCATATATTAAAATCCAAAAATACCTTGCTGCAATTTATTTACCATTCTTTTTGTGTGTGTTTTTGTTTATCTATCTATCATTATCAGATTTGATCCTTGCAATTAACCGTCAAGAGGATTGACAAACCCTCTTGATCGCGTTGGATACAAGTATTTGTCCTTTTGTGTATGGGCGTTGTTCACGAGGTTTCGCGTGGTTCTCCCACTGGATTGATAACCTTAGTTTTTAACTAAGAGAAATACTTGTCTCTACTGTACTGCATCATCTATCCTCTTCAAGAAAATACCAACACAGCTCACAAGTAGCACTTGGCCGTGCCCTGACTCGAAGGAGAGGAGGAGCGAGGCGCCGTGCAGTCCAGGGCCTTATGGCCGAAGAAGCGGCAACGGCGGCAACAGATGTCACGCTGGCATTCAACCCGTGGGTGACCAAAGCCAAGGCGCCGGGGGCATTCTCCATGGACGGGTGGGGAGGAAGACCGCGGGAGCGGCCCGACTGCCGTCGGGGACGCTTGCGACGGTGCTCCTTGGCCAACTCCAAGGCGGCCTCAGGACGCGACTCGAGTAGATGGATCTCAGAGCGCACGCAGTGCGCGGGAGGTGGCGGCGAGGGGCGGTTCGGCAACGGCGGCGAGGAAAGCGTGAGCGTCGCGCGCAACCAGCGCCTTGTGGTAGGACGACGTGGCCTCGATGGACCCGACCGAGGAGGGGATGAAGACGAGCCACCGGAGCTCGCGAGGGCAGCCATCGGGTAGGGGGAGCAGTTCATGCCTGGGCTAGGGGGGTGGGCGACGGGGCCAGAGTGGCCATCGACACGGAAGCGATGGGCGCCGAGGCCGGAGCGGCCGCGGGCGAGGGCTAGGGTGGCGGGGCTAGGGGAGCGCGACCGAAAATTAGCGATGGACTGGCAAAAACACCGATGACTTTATTTTTTTTATTACGTGAAGAGGATTAATGACTTTATACTTAGGTAGGTACAGATTGGGGGCAATCGGCAATATATGTTCTTTCATGGAAGCTTATCCGAACAATACTGCTGCAGATGCAAGGCATTTTCCTGCGAACCATCCGATCGAAAATCAAGGGCCTGATATGAAGGTAGTGTAAGGAAGACGGGAAAGCCTAGTACGCCTACGCCCTTCTCAAGGCGCTCGCCTCGGCGTTGCGTCCGCAGCGACACCGCCTCCGTTCCCTTCGTCGCCGCGCCAGCAGTCAACACCGCCGCCCCCGGTGACTCGTCGAATGCGGCCGTTCCCAGGTCGCCGCCCGCCGTTGCCGCCACCGCCGTGACCAAAAGGGATGCGCGTCGTCCCCTCAGCTTTTCTCCGTCGCGCCGCCTCGATGTCCTCTCACTACAACGTACGTGCCCCTTTGGGCTTCCTCCTCCCTATCAATCCCTGACATCTAAACCCCCCTTTACCCTTCTGCCCTTTTGCAGCGCCAAGGATCCTCGCGACCTCACCGCGGATACTCCTCCCGCCCCCCGCCGCCTTCCGCCTACGCCGACGCCGAGCTCGTCAGCGGCGATTCTTACCTCAGTACTGAGCCCGCTGCCAACGATTCCGTCCGCCGCGGCGGGGGTCCTCGCGCGCCTCCACCGCAGTACAGGCACGGGCCGCAGTTCCAGCCGCCGCCGCCGTACGTATATGGCTACGGCCAACCTCAACCGCAGCCGCAGCCGCAGCTGCAGGTTCAGCCTTACGGGTTTGTGCCGTACAACTACAACCATCCGCCGCAGACGCCGTTCCCAGGCTCTCAGTACGGCTATGGGACTCCGAATCAGTACGGTCACTGGCATCCACAGCCATACAGAGTTGTGCCACCGAATGGAGGGTTCCTGCCACAGAATGCTGGGTTCCGACCTGCGGCGCCGCAGCTGCATCCAAGTCTGGCACAGTACAAACGAGAGTGGCGATCTGTGCAGAAGCTGCCACCTCGCCATGCTGGTAGCATCTCAATGCTTAACATTTATTTGTTTGCAGCAATGTGTTGCAAAACCATCATAGGAGCATTACTCTCAAGTCCAAGCATTATACTCGTTTTACTTATTATAGTAATTATTCCTAGCTCTATCTCATAACTGAAAGCTTTCTTAATAATGATTGCAACCGTGTCATTTATAGCTAGTATTATTCTCATGATGAAGAACTTGGAATTTGATTTCCAAATCTAGATAGATGCCTTTGGAGAATTTGATTTCCAAATCTAGATAGATGCCTTTGGAGCAGTAATGCTAGATGTACAGGTTTTTTCGGGGGATTTACAGGCTGCTTAGCAATGATTGGCGGGGGATTGATTAAGGGGCGCGGGCCCACTGGTGAAAATCAGGGGGGGGGGGATTAGAAGAGCGCACGATCCCCAGCCCGTACAACCCTGTAGAAAAACTCCGTACATTTAGCATTATTTCCTTTGGAGTCGTGAACTGTGAAGCGACAGTTCTAATTGATGTGCTAAGGGACATTAAATGTGTCGGTATATCTGTGATATGCTTGCGGAGAGTTTTGCTTGTGTTATTTTCCAAACTTAGTATGTGTGCGAGATCCTCATTATTCTTGTAAAAGAATACAGTTCTTGCTCTTGTATTTTGAGTATGGACTTTTGATTCTGCAGAGAGGTTTAAGGTTCTGTCATACAATATACTGGCGGACTATCTGGCCCAGGAGCACCAAGATCTTTATAGAGACATACCATCATTCATCATGGACTGGAACTGGCGTAAGAATAGGATAGGTTTAGAGATCAGCTGGTGGCGTCCAGATATTATATGTTTTCAGGTAATTCTTAAGAAAAGCTGTTGTACTGCACCAATCTCAGCAGGTTGTGCTGATGTTGGCAAACTCAAGTCATGGCAAGGATAAAAATATGCCAATTTCCTAACTCCAATTGATGAATATATGTTATGAGCACTTTTCTTTCTTGTCCATGGAAGTCAGTCTTAAGTAAGTACGCCCTCCGTTCACAAATGTAAGATGTTCTAACTTTTTTCAGAATCAGACGTATATGGACACGTTTTAGTGTGTTTGTTCACTTATTTCAGTCCGTATGTAGTCCATATTGAAATATCCAAAACATCTTATTTGTGAATGGAGGGAGTACAATATATGATCTGATGGGGGGTCTCTATTCATTCAATGTCAGCATTTCATTCCTTGCTTGAACTTTTGTTTCTTTTTGTAACCATCTTCTTTGTACTTGTAGGAGGTAGACAAATTTACAGACCTTGAGCAAGAAATGTCAGCCCGAGGATATAGCGGCATATGGAAGGTAATGTTCTAAGTTCATTTACACTCTGCTATATTGTAGGCATTTTCATTTACAGTGTTCACGGAAGTGACTGAAATATGTGTAGCATTTGCGGAATTGAATCTTTTTTTTTGTCATTGAGGGAATAGGAACAAACTTTTTTTGAGTTCATGACTGTGATTTACACATTTGCTGAATGGTGACACAGATGCGGACCGGAAATGCTGTTGATGGATGTGCCATATTTTGGAGGACAGCAAGGTAATCAATTCAAGTTTTTCTTGTTTGTCTTTGTGTGGTGGAAAATTTGATCTACGGTTGTTATCCAAAATTCGGGGTGACCATATTAAATTTTCTTCAATTCATTTCATAGGGACATTCTTATGGTTATCTAAGACTTTTACCACTCCCAGGTTCCGGTTGTGTTATAAAGAAGACATTGAGTTCAATAAGCTTGGGCTTCGGGATAATGTTGCACAGCTTTGTGTTTTAGAAGTGAGTTTGGGATTATGGGCAATTAGATGAACACTTGAGCCTTTTCTTTTGGGTGCTACTGCTATGCTTACAGTCTTGCATGCCATCCAAATCTGCTAACCATTTTTTGCTGTAATGTACAGTCGGTGTTTCGAAGAAATGTGCAAACTGGGTCTACTCACTTATCTACTAGGTAATTGTGATTTGCAATACCCAGCATACTTATAATTGCTATTGTGCTATCTTCTGTTTCTCAGGTGTTTGTGTTTGAGATTTGTGGTTAGTTACTGTATCATATTTATATATTGTTTAAGACAGAAGAAATGAAGCACATATTTGTATGACTTACCCATGCTTATGCTTGTTCTTTTTGTCTCAAAGCCCTATCCATCCGCAACAAGCCAAACAAGTTGTTATATGTAACATTCATGTTCTTTATAATCCGAAGAGAGGGGACATAAAAGTTGGCCAGGTATATTGTTTTTTCCTCTGATACTTGTGTCTTAATTTCATGTATTTGCTGATACAATGCTCGTTTGCTCCTGACTTGGCTGCTTGACACATGCATTTCTGTTTTGTAATTGAATCAAGGTTTTGTTTGCATATTTGTCTAACTTTAGTTTAGCATATGTTTAACATGGTAAGAACATTACATTGTGTTAGACATTATTTAGTAAAAAACATCGATGTAACTTTGTTGAGTTCTGCTATGATATTTGATCATGTGATACTTTCTTGGCATCTTTTAAAGATTTGTCCATTGTGCCTTTCCCTTCTCTCTGCTGGTTTGCTGTATGAAGCATCATCTAGTGTTTCTTTTGCTCTTGACTATCTACCACTAGCATCCTTATGCACTTAATTTCATGCTGACTTTATTTCCTACAGATAAGGACACTGCTTGACCAAGCTTATGCTACATCTAAGAGGTGGAATGATGCTCCAGTAATACTCTGTGGGGACTTCAACGCTACACCGAAGGTAATATTCTAGTACTTAACTATGTATATTTGCATTCAAGAGTCCATTCTACTTCGCTATTTCTTATGCTGTTATACTCATTTTTAATACTAATAAGGTCTGTATGTTGCCCAGAGCCCGCTGTACAATTTTATATTAGAGCAAAAGGTAGAACAAATTGTCATTTTCTGCAGTTAACTAAGCATTAATGTTATATCATGGAGCTGAAACTTATGAAGCTTCACAATCATGCAGTTAAATTTGTTTGGGCTTGCAAGAAATGCTATATCAGGGCAGCAAACTAGTTCACATGGGCTTTATACTGGTTCTAACACATCTCGGTAAATCTTCTACTTGATGGAAGTGCACTTATTGAGTACTTATGTTGGACGCCACAATGTATCTGCAAAATCCTAACCTATCTTCACTTCAATGGTTGCTTTGTATCAGTTATACATTCCGTCCACCTTTATACACGACCAATGGTAGAGAGGGAAGAATAATTACTCGAAATGTCCATAAGCATCAAAGTGAAGCAAAAAGTTTGGTCAGAGATTCTTGCCTTGCTGGAAGAGAACCTGTTTTGACCGCTACTGCTTCAACATCTTGCTTTAACTCTGAATCGAGTAAATATTTTGGCAACAATATATCTTCTTCTGGCCCTAGTAATCTTGACGAGCAAGGATTATCAAGCTGTTTCGCAGGACTTGCAAAGGATGCCTGTAATTCTGATGGTGAAGCCCATGCAAAGGCAACTGAACGTGAAGAAGGTGCGGCTGTTGACAGCTCCTCTGAAGAATGTTCTGGAGGAATCAAAGCTGAATCAAAAGAACCTGACGTTGGTGGTGTCCAATGTTCACAAACTGATGTATGTGATGAGGCCTTCCAGTCAGATTCAAGTGAAGCAATTGATAGCAGACACCTACTTTCATCTGAATTATCTGGGCGTATAGATTCTGTCCGAGAATTAAGAGGTGTTAGCAGTAAGGATTCAAATTCCCAGGGAGACTTGTCTGGGAGTGTGATTTGTGAAGATGTCACAGGTGGTTTTGAAGGAAATAGTGTTCAATCAGATATGTCTTTGAATATATCAAAAGAAAACCCTGGTGAAAAGGAAAAGTGCAATGAATCTATGTCTGGCCATAACAATTGTACAACTCCCGGGTCAGAATCATCCCATTTCAGTGATTCTCTAAAGTCTGCTGATGCACGGGGTAAAATGGGTAATATGAGAGTAGAAGAAGAAATTAATACAGGATCTCCAGTAAAATTAACACATCAAATAAATAGTACTACTTCAGATTCCTGTGGCAATGAGTGTACTCCTGAAGTAATCAACAACCATTTAGACTTGTATTCCTGTCCAGAAGAGTTTGGAAATCATGCTTGTTCTGTTGAGGATGATGTCGCAGCTAATGAAAATTTGTGCTCCAACGTGATATCTGACCCTACCTCCTTCAAAGAGTTCTCTGGTGATAATGAATGCTTACATGTGGATAATGATCAGCTGCCAAAAATTTCAAATGGTTCACAACATGCTCACAAGGTGGTTCCTTATGGAGGGTACTATAATGATCCATACAGGTGGACAGTAGATGAAATAAAGGCTGCTACTGGGAAGGAAGAATGTACTTATGTGGAACATAATTTGAAAGTAAGGAGTGTCTACACAGATGTGGAGGTAACTGATGCCTTCTTAATTTACTTGGCTGCATTTTCACCATTCATCTGTAACTGAAAACACCAGGACATTCACTATTATCTGTTTCTGAGTTATCGAACATTTGGGCAAGTTGTGCTTACAGTTCTTTAACTCTAAAAGCAGAAAGCAATGTACAGTTTTGTTTTAGTGAATAATGTTGTACAAGTACTAGTATATTTCAGGCTTTTGTGAGAACATAGTTGGTGCTTACTGATAACTTCATCAATCAGGATTTTAACGGGACAAAAGATGCCAATAAGGAGCCCTTGGTAACCAGTTACAACAGAAAATTTATGGGGACAGTGGACTACATATGGTAAGCAAGCTTTATTGAAACTCTTAAGCTATTCAAGTGCACCAGTATTTGACAATTTAATTTGCTGCCATTGACAACCTTGTAATATACAATGAAGGGCTTCTGAAGATCTTCAGACTGTTAGCGTGCTAGATACATTTCCGGAAGTGATTTTGAAGGAAGCTAATGGATTCCCCACAAAGGTACTACCTTATGAATATTTTTCTTATATTCCATACGTCTGCAATATGCGTTGTTTAAACTTTCCACAATATCCAATGTGTGACTGACTATGGTTTCTTATCCTAATATGCTAGTAGCAAAAAGATGACTTACTATGAAAATATTTCGTAATAAAAATCAAGTGCCATTGTTTTCATAGAGCTAGTGTTCTTACCATACAGGCATACACTATACCAACAACAACAACAACAACAACAACAACAAAGCCTTTAGTCCCAAACAAGTTGGGGTAGGCTAGAGGTGAAACCCATAAGATCTCGCGACCAACTCATGGCTCTCGCACCTGGATAGCAAGCTTCCACGCAACCCTGTCCATAGCTAGTTCTTTGGTGGTACTCCAATCCTTCAGGTCTCTCTTAACGGGCTCCTCCCACGTCAAATTTGGTCTACCCCGACCTCTCTTGACATTCTCTGCACGCTTTAGCCGTCCGCTATGCACTGGAGCTTCTGGAGGCCTGCGCCGAATATGCCCAAACCATCTCAGACGATGTTGGACAAACTTCTCTTCAATTGGTGCTATCCCAACTCTATCTCCTATATCATCATTCCAGACTCGATCCTTCCTCGTGTGGCCACACATCCATCTCAACATACGCATCTCCGCCACACCTAACCGTTGAACATGTCACCTTTTCACCTTTTAGTCGGCCAACACTCAGCGCCATACAACATTGCGGGTCGAACCGCCGTCCTGTAGAACTTGCCTTGTTATTTTTGTGGCACTGTCTTGTCACAGAGAATGCCAGAAGCTTGGCGCCACTTCATCCATCCGGCTTTGAATCGATGGTTCACATCTTCATCAATACCCCCATCCTCCTGCAGCATTGACCCCAAATATCGAAAGGTGTCCTTCTGAGGTACCACCTGCCCATCAAGGCTAACCTCCTCCTCCTCACACCTACTCCCTCCTTCCATATATATAGGGCCTAATGCGTTTTTCGAGGCTAACTTTGACCAAGTATTAGAGCAATTATATATGACATGCAAGTTACACAAAGCATACCGTCAAATTCGTACGTGAAATGAGCTTCCAATGATATAATTTTCACATTATATATCTCATGTATTATTAATCTTATCAATAGTCAAAGGCGGTCTTGAAAAACACATTAGGTCCTATATAGATGGAAGGAGGGAGTAGTAGTATTGAAACCGCACATCATGTACTCGGTTTTAGTTCTACTAAGCCTAAACCCTTTCGACTCCAAGGTTTGTCTCCATAACCCTAACTTCCTATTTACCCCCGTCCGACTATCGTCAACTAGCACCACATCACCCGCAAAGAGCATACACCATGGGATATCTCCTTGTATATCCCTTGTGACCTCATCCATCACCAAGGCAAAAAGATAAGGGCTCAAAGCTGACCTGTGATGCAGTCCTATCTTAATCGGGAAGTCATCAGTGTCGACATCACTTGTTCGAACACTTGTCACAACATTATCGTACATGTCCTTGATGAGGGTAATGTCCTTTACTGGGACTTTGTGTTTCTCCAAGGCCCACCACATGACATTTCGTGGTATCTTATCATAGGCCTTCTCCAAGTCAATGAACACCATATGCAAGTCCTTTTGCTCCCTGTATCTTTCCATAAGTTGTCATACCAAGAAACTGGCTTCTATGGTCGATCTCCCAGGCATGAAACCAAACTGATTTTTGGTCACGCTTGTCATTCTTCTTAAGCGCTAACGACTCTTTCCCATAGCTTCATTGCATGGCTCATCAGCTTAATTCCATGGTAATTAGTACAACTCTGAACATCCCCTTTGTTCTTGAAGATTGGTACTAATATACTCCGTCTCCATTCTTCTGGCATCTTGTTTGCCCGAAAAATGAGGTTGAAAAGCTTGGTTAGCCATACTACCGCTATGTCCCCGAGGCCTTTCCACACCTCAATGGGGATACAGTCAGGGCCCATCGCCTTGCCTCCTTTCATCCTTCTTAAAGCCTCCTTGACCTCAGACTCCTGGATTCGCCGCACGAAACGCATGGTAGTCTCATCAAAGGAGTCGTCCAGTTCATTGGTAGAACTCACATTCTCCCCATTGAACAGCTTGTCGAAGTACTCCCGCCATCTATGCTTAATCCCCTCGTCCTTCACTAGGAGTTGGTCTGCTCCGTCCATGCATTTGACTTGGCCAATATCCGTCGTCTTCCTCTCTCGGATCTTGGCCATCTTATAGATGTCCCTTCCACCTTCCTTCGTGCCTAACCGTTGGTAGAGGTCCTCATACGCCCGACCCCTTGCTTCACTGACAGCTCGCTTTGCGGCCTTCTTCGCCATCTTGTACTTCTCTATGTTGTCTGCACTCCTATCCAGGTATAGGCGTCTGAAACAATCTTTCTTCTCTTTAATCGCCTTCTGGACATCATCATTCCACCACCGGGTATCCTTATCTTTGCCTCTCCTTCCCCTGGACAAAGATAAAAGTGTTAATTTTAAAATGAAGTTTCTAAAATGTTTAGAGACAGAAGCAGCATGTTTGTCTCTTCAGTTCATGGCTTCTTTACTGGTTAACTGCTGTATCCTCATGACATCTTACTAATTGTGTCTATTTCTGTTGGTTGACAGAAATGGGGAAGTGATCATATCGCCTTGGTCTGCGAACTGGCGTTTAAGGAATGATGTTCATGAGACTGTAAGAGAGGGATTTCAGTGCCATTGAAGGCACACACATGACAAGACAACGGCTGCCTAGCACAAGCCTCAGGCGAAATAATCATACCCAGAACAATCGCTGAACATTTCTCCATCAATCACATTTAGTGTGTGTGTGTGTGTGTGTATATATATATATAGACACACACACACACACACACACACACATGGAAACCAAATTCCTGCTTTCTTAGGTCAATGTAAGAGCTCGCTAGCATTTTGTTTTTTACGGCATGCTTCGTAATTGTACATGAGACATAGGTCAAGTTTCTCAGTGTGAGCCCAGCAATGGACAACTGCTGTTGGCTTGGATGGACAAACTGCAGGCACCATGGCTTAGCTTAAGATGATACTCTCTCTGTAACATAATATAAGAAGTTTTTGACACTATCATGGTGTCAAAAAACGTCTTATATTATGTTATGGAGGGAGTAAGTTACAATGTGATTGGACTAAAAAGAAACCATGCTATGAAAATCTGGAACAGTTGGTAGCTTTGAATTCTTCGACATAAGAAGCAGGTTTGGTGCATACTAAGACTCCTGACCGACACTGCATTATGAATTATAGTTCTACTATGCTTGCAGCCGTAATCTTGTCATATGGGGGCGTTGAATTCTTTGAAATAAGCAGGTGTATTTAATATCAGTCTCCTGACTGATGCTACATACACCCTCTATTCACTAATGTACTGTCAGAACGTCCTACATTAGAAATAGGCCTATATGGAACCTGATTTGGCGGGCTGGAGTGCCGCAAAAAAGTGAAAATTCTTGCAGGGAAGGCGGTCATTGGGGCACTGGCTACCCAAGTGCATGCAGTATAGGCACTTACGTACTAGTGCTACTTTGTGGATTAGAATAGGACAGCTCTTTCCATGCACTAGTTGCGTGTACAGAGGCAATGGCGTTGTGGAATGACATGTGTTCTAGGTGGCCTTTGCCGGGAACGAGTACTTGCTGGACAATGGAAAAGAGTGGCTAGTGGCTTCTGAACGTACTTGCAAATTGTTCGGACAAAGTGCAGGATATGATAATTATGTTGGTCTGGCGAGTGCGGCAAGTTCGTACAGATGTAACACATGGTAAAGAAGCTGCTCCGGTGGAGGTCTTAGTAGAGTTTTTGGACAGTTATTTCAAATCAATTCAGCAGGCAAATAAGTATAGTACAGAAGAGACTGTGAAAGAAAAAATGGGGAAGGAGGAGTGGTTGACGGTACCAACTAAAAAACCCCAAGCGTGGTACAAACCGTGGCCGCCGCCGATGCCGGGCAAGGTAGCTTTATCAGTGGATGGCTTCTTTTTAGCCGAAGACGGGTCAGCAGGGTCAGGCACGGGTCAGCAGGGTCAGGCATGATACTAAGGAATTGGGAATTGAGACGGGAGTGTTATTTTCTCGGCACACCGTCACTTATGTCATTGCAATGATGCTCTTGAGGCGAAGCTACATGCGATAATGGAGGGGATGGCATTGTCTATCGAGCATACTACTCTTTCGGTGGTTGTTCAATCGGATTCGACGACGACATTGTCTATTCTAACTTCTAATGAGTTGGACCGGTCGGCATATGAGCATCTCATCTTAGAGATTAAGGATCTGATGTAGGAAGGGAGTTTATTCCTATGAAAATTTTTAGGGATCAAAATAGAGTAGCAGATCATCTGGTAAATCATGGTAGAATTGATCATCGTACGGCTTGTTGACTTCGCAGAGGTCATCCATGTACAACTAAACTTTTGTCGGCGGATTATAACTCTACATTTTTGAAATAAAACTCCCATTTCACTTGGAAAAAAGAACATCTTACATTAGTGAACAAGGTACTCGCTCGGATCCGGAGGGAGTAGTATTATTTATGGGGGGCCTTCCGGTCGGATTGGAAGGTCACGACGCACGCTTGCTTCATTCAAGAATACGTTGTATAATTGCAAAAGAAGCTTGTCAATGTGAATACTTATTCTTTTTTTTAAAAGATTCGGGTTGTCGGGCTTCATTGATTTAGAAGAAAGCAATAAGAAACATGGTGATCAAGCGATGAGTGGGGTGTTACATGATGAGTGGGGTGTTACATAGAAAACGGAAAAAGAAAAGCAAAAGGATGCTCGGCGCGAATACTTATTCTTGTTTGCATGCTTTACCTGGATTTGCTGATCCTCGTTGCCCAAGAATTAAAATTGCTTCAGTGGATTTTGTGGGAGTCAGAAAGTAGTGCCTGAGGTTAAAGACGGGGGTGGGGTGGTTAGAGCATCTCCAACCGTTGCCCCCCCCCCCCCCCCCCCCCCCCCCCCCAGGCGGCTCGAAAAATCGCCACCTAGGGGCGAACCTGCGATAAAATCGGCCTGGGGTGATCGGGTTCCCAGCCGTCGGCCTTAGGTGCCTGTTTTAATTTTTTTAAACATTTATTTGACTAAAATTCGGTGAACGGGACAAATATTCCGCGAAACAATACATAACTTCGGCGAACTGAAATAGTTTTTTTTACATAGATAAAATACTTAAGAAAATAAACGCGACTACAGGGTGAATAACACGCTGAGAGAGGCAAAGTCGCCGCCGCCGTTGTCCTCGTCGTCCTTCTTCTTCACGTGGTCGCCCCTGCTGAACCCCTGCCCGGGGTCGCACTGGCGGACCGGTGGCGGTGCGTCGTCGTCGCTGTCGTTGTCGAGGACAACGACGCCTCCCTCGTCGCGGTCACAGTGCCGAGCGGCGAACTTCTCTAGGGCGAGGCGCTGGCGCTCTAGCTCCGTCCGTGCCCAGTCTTCGCGCGCCCACTTCAAGGCTGCCGCGTCGTCCAACCCGGGCTCCGTCTTCACGCCGATGAGCCCTGGCTCCGTCTTCACGGCGGAGAGCCCCGACTCCGTCTACGGCTTGACGAAGCGGGGAGGAGCCGAGAAGGAGGCGCGCCCACCCTCGTTGATGATGACGCCGGTGCTGCGGGTGCGCCGGCTGAGCGGCGTCTCCGCGGACTCGGCCTTGACGCTGTAGAGCACCGGCGAGCCGGAGGAGTGGGAGGAGTGAGAGGAGGAGGAACAGGAGCCGGTCTTCCTCGGCATCCATTGGCCGCCGCTCCCGCGCGCGGCCGGGACGGCATGGTACGTCATCGGCGGGTCGTTACTGCCCTCGAGGTGTTGGAGGACGGCGTGGAGAGTGCGACCGGGGCGCCCCACCACAGGCGGCGGCCCTCGCCGTTCTTCGTCCCCCATACCACCGGCGCCCCGTTGGTGGAGGCCAGCCGCACCGCCTGCCGGCGCTGGAAGTACGCCGCCCATGCCTCGTGGTTGCCGGCAGCATACTGCGGGAGGGCCCGCTGCTCCTCCCTCTGCGACGCCCGCACGTGGTCGACCTCGTCAGTGAAGTAGTCGGGGCGCGTGGTGATGTTTGGCAAAGGGGGAATGGGGACGCCACCGATGCTGAGCTTCCACCACCCCGGCGCACGCATGTCAAGAGGCGCCGAGACGTTGGTCTCAAACAACAGGTAGGCTTCCCACTCGTGCAACGAGCAGTGGCCGAAGCCATTGGCCGCCGCCCCATCGCCGGGGAACCTCTCACCCATCGTTGCGGCTGGGCACGGGGAGAGAGGGGAGGAACTTCGACGGCGGCGACGCACGGGGAGAGAGAGAGAGAGAGCTCAGCGGCTGTGGGCGGGGTGCGGCCAGAGGCGAGGGGAGGCGCTGCTTATATAGCGTCCGGGGGTGTGGGCGCCGTGTGTACGCGTGGCAGGAGGTGGTGCGTCGCCCGTGAGGAATCAAAGGCTGACCGGGGGCAGCCTTGGCATTGATTCCCCGCGGGAAACCGAGGTGAGGACGACGAGGCACGGGGTCGCTGACTCGGCGGGCCCGCCGTTCTTTCACGCCACAACCGATTGCCCCGGCGCCCCCAGGCACCCCCAGTGCGTCGGGTCCAGTCTGGGTCCGCCGACGCCAGTTCCGGCCCAAACCGGTGAAAAACAGGCTCCTGGAGGCGCGATTGGGCCGATTTTTAGGCGCCGGCGCTGAAAAATCTCCCGAGGAGCCTGTTGGGGGCGCGGCTGAAGATGCTCTTAGCAGCAGCGTCTCGATAAGGCTTTGCCAGGACAATGTTGGAGATGGGTACGCCGTGGTTGGACTTGGCGTCGCTGGTGAGGCATGGCAGTAAGTTAATGGCACAGGTTCTAGGGCTCATTCGGTTTGGAGGAAATCAAAACGTAGGAATTAGGAGTAGTATAGAAATTTGATAGGATGTCACTTGCCATCCTAAGAAATTGACTTGCCTTGTTCCTACGCGCAAAATGAGCTTTGAATGGATATGTAGTTTCCTCCAAAAACACAGAAAATGAGTAGTATTCCTACGAAATTTTTTGTACGCATTTGCTACAAATCGAATGCATATATAAGAAAATTTTCGTCAGAATTCTTGTTTCAATGTTTTTCCTATGAAAATCCTCTAAATCGAATGAGGCCCTAGTTGGATTGGATGGAGCCGGAAATAGGGAGGGCTTGCTGCCATTGGCCGTGGCATCGCCGGCGGAGGTGTGGCACAGTAGGTTGATAGTGCAGATTCTGGTCGGATTGGACAAAGCCGGATATGAGGTGGGCTTTGGCCATGGTGTCACTAGCGGAGGCATGGCCGCGTGCCACTAGGTTGATGGTGCAGGTTCTGGTCGGATTAGACGGGGATGGCTCCCAAGGCCTCACTGGAGGCGAGGCAAGGGGCAGGTGTCGGGGTGCGGCTAGAATATATCTCGTCGGTCGTTGTGGGAAGAGAAGAAAACAGATGGAGGTAAAGATAAAAGCCCTCGGGAGTCAATTGAGCGGCTAAAAAATTTGGTTGATTTAAAAAAAACAAGCAAATGATGTGTATTGGTCCCTTTCTTCACGCTCTTGGTCATGTCATGTTATGCCTAATCATTTTGTCTATTGCTCTTGTCTCCTGCCCTAGTGTCATCATCCCGCCCCTAGATCCTACGTCCAACTGAGTACGGAGATATCATCCAACCCATTGGTGGAGACAGAGACAAAGGTTAGGGAGTCCAAAGGGGTAATGTGAATATGTATGATGCAACAATATGCCAATTGGAGGGAGGGACAAGGGTAGTGGTATGAATACAAGATGCAACAATATTGACATGAGCTTCAAAAAAAGAAAATGTGACCGGGTTCCATAGACATCACCATGTCTAAGCTCACCGCCACCCAAGAAGGCCGAGGAAGCACCAATTGGACCAATGCCAAGGGCTCATGAAAATGACAGACTCCCCACTTGGTAATGGCTCAGGATGGTGTGCTAACTAATTCTTGAACCTTGTTTGTGCTTAGGGTTGAAGGTGAGGACCGTGAAGAAGCAAGGAATAATCGTGAAGATGAAAATTCAGATCGAGAAGGCATGGAGCAAGGATAATAAGTGTCTTTGCTGTGTTGTGGGACTGTCTGGGCCAAAGCCCCGAACCGTCCTGCATTGAAGCTGTCACCTGGAAGAAATCTAGCTAGAACTGTCTAGGAGTGACCATGCGCACCTTTGGGTCTAGGCGCATGTGTAGTTTTCTAGTCCCTAGTTGTTGTTGTTTTGCGTTGAGCCTATATATAGCTGTACCTCTGCTCATGTCTAGGGTTAGAGCTAAGAATAGACAATTGGATAGTAGAGGTTAGCTCCTTCCTTCTCCCCATGTAGGATACAAGGCCTCCTCTTGTGGAGATGTATGAGATCTCCTCTTCAGGAGAAGATCATGCACCTTTGTTCTTCCATTTCCTTTTTGGATTGTGTTGAACATGTGGGTTGGAAAACAATTGCAACCCCTCGGGTCAGGTCAGAGCCGACGGCCGCTGGGGTCGAGACAGAAGCCCACGCGCTAGGGCCGGGGTCTCTGGGGTGGGCAGGGTCGTCCGGGATGAAGATGGACTCCGAGTCTGGAGACGACTTCATGGACGACTTCTGCATGTGCTCAACGGAGACGCCGGGTGGGATTGCTTGCCGGGTAGAGCCTATCTTGGCTAGTGTGTCGCTGGCCTCGTTGTCCGCGCGGGGGACGTGGAGGAACTCACAGCCGTCGAAGCCGCCGGTGAGCTGCTGGACCAAGAAGCGGTAGCTAGCCATGTTCGCATCTCTGGCGTCCCATTTGCCAAGAACTTGTTGCACCACCAAGTCCAAGTCGCCTTAGCAGAGGATGCGCCGGATGCCGAACTCTTTGTCCAGCCGGAGGCCGTCCATGAGGGCTTCATACTCAGCAATGTTGTTGGAGGTGGCTAAGTGGATCTACAATGCGTACCACAGCCGGTCGCCCTTGGGGGAAGACAACACGATGCCGACTCCCAAGCTGGAGTGCATATTGGAGCCGTCAAAGTGCATGCGCCAGTGCATCGAGTCGGGTTTCGGTGGCAGGTACTGGGTCTTTGTCCAGTCGAGGAGGAAATCAACAAGTACCTAGGACTTGATGGTGGTGCGAGGCTCGTAGAGGATTGTGTGGCCGACTAGCTCTATGGCCCGCTTGGCCACCCGGCCGGAGGCATCTCGACAACCCATGATCTCGTCGATGGGGGGCATGCTCACCACGGTGACGGTGTGCTCCTGGAAATACTGCTTCAGCTTCTTGGTGATGAAGTACACGCCATAACACATCTTCTGGTAGTGGAGGTAGTTCTGCTTGGAGGCGGAGAGCACCTCGCTCAGGTAGTGCACCGGACGCTGGACCGGCTGAATCTTGACCTCCTCCGGACGCTCGACCACCAGCATCGTGCTGACTGCCTGCGAGGTGGCGGCGATGTACAATAAAAGCGGCTCCTTACCAGTCGGCGCGACCAGAACGGGAATGATGGAGAGCATGTGCTTGAGGTCGCGGAAGGCTTCGTCTGCCTGGTCGTTCCACTCGAACGTTGACGTCTTCTACATCAGCTGATATAGGGGCAGGGCCCTCTCGCCCAGACGGCTGAGTAACTGGCTGAGAGAGGCCAAGCAGCCGGTGAATTTATAGACACTGCACAGCCGAGTCGGCTTGTGCATACACTCGATGGCCCTGGTCTTCTCCGGATTGGCCTCAATGCCGCGCTCTGAGACAAGGAGGCTGAGTAGCTGGCCGGCTGGCACGCCGAACACGCACTTCTCTGTATTGAGCTTGATCTGGTACCGGCACATATTGGTGAAGGTTTCCTTGAGGTCGGCTAGGAGGGTGAGGCGTTGCTTGGTCTTCACCACAATGTCATCGACGTAGACATGCACGTTTCAGCCGAGTTGGTGCAGCAGACACATTTGCATGCAACACTCGAAGGTGGCACCGCCATTCTTCAAGCCGAACGACATGGTGAAAGTGCAACTAATTTCTGGGTGGTTTTGATAATTCATAACAACATATAGCTCATTGAAGTAATATCCATTCAAGTTAAATATTTTAGAAAGTACAATGATTGGCATAGCATGGACTAGAGATGTGGACCCCTCAAAATGCTAAGGATAAAGATTGGCAAAAGCTCAAGACTCTTCATTTTTATTTTAGTGATCCAAGATCACATTGAGTCCATAGGAAAGCCAATACTATTAAAAGGGAACGAGGTGTTGCTTAATGGTCTACTTGCTCAAAGTGCTTAGTGATATTGCTCCAAAACCCTCAACCACTTTCTCATTTTCACATATGTCCAAAACTCAAAGTCAAACTCGGCCCCACCGATTTGATCTATCCGGCGCCACCGAGTTCATTTGACCTAGCCACTGCCAGAAACCCTAGACAATTCGGTCACAATGACACGGATCTCGGTCTCACCGAGATGGCCTTGCAAACTCTCTGTTGCCTATTGTAATTATTTCGGTCTCACCGAAATGTGCAATCGGTCCCACCGAGTTTGCCTGACCAACTCTTTGTTGCCTTATTGCTTCACTTCGGTCTAACCCAGTTGATGCAATCGGTGCCACCGAGATGAGGTTTTGCCCTAACCCTAGCATATCGGCCCCACCGAGTTGATCATGTTGGTCCCACTAAGATTCCTAACGTTCACATTTTGAACTAAATCGGTCTCATCGAGTTCTTCTATTCGGTCTGACATAGTTGGGTCAAATGCGTGTAGCGGTTGAATTTTGTGTGGAGGCTATATATACCCCTCCACCCCTTCTCCATTTGAGAGAGAGCCATCAGAACGTACCTCATTACCACTACTCATTTTCTAAGAGAGAACCACATACTCATGTGTTGAGACCAAGATATTCCAATCCAACCACAAGAATCTTGACCTCTAGCCTTCCCCAAGTTGCTTTCCACTCAAATCATCTTTCTACCATAGTCAAATCCGCGCGCGCGAGAGAGAGTGGAGTGTTGGGGAGACTATCATTTGAAGCACAAGAGCAAGGAGTTCATCATCAACACACCATCTATTACCTTTTGGAGAGTGGTGTCTCCTAGATTGGTTAGGTGTCGCTTGGGAGCCTCCGACGAGATTGTGGAGTTGAACCAAGAAGTTTGTAAGGGCAAGGAGATCGCCTACTTCATGAAGATCTACCCGAGTGAGGCAAGTCCTTCGTGGGCGATGTCCATGGTGGGATAGATGTAAGCGCATCTAGTGCCACCCCTAGTTGGTTTTGGAGTATTGACGACAAATCTGGTTGAGGGACTAATGTGTTTGTGAGAATTGCAGGATAACACAGGTAGTAGTCCCTCATTGATTCGGTTTACCTACCGGAGATGACCCCTAAAAATGTGTGAAGACATTGAAGATAATGGTGGTATGTGAAGATATTCACATTGAAGACTATGACATGAGAAGACATCGCATGAAGTCTTTGGAGCGCGAAGACACAGTTGTTTCGTAGTTTTATTTACTTCTTCGTTGAGTCATAGGAACCACCGTACTGTTAAGTGGGGTCCAAGTGAACAAAGTCAGAGTGACTGAAGTGATGCTCAACCAAATCCTAAGTCTTCGAGCGAAGACAATGAGAGCAAATCTTATCCAAAGCTGGATGAGTCAGCTTTACTTGTAGCCCAAGTCAAGCTGCCACGTGTGTTTGAAATCTGACCGTTGGAACACGTGTCAGTTCCTTAGTGACCCAGGGTCATTTTGGACAAATCAGGTCGGGTTGCCTAGTGGCTATAAATAGCCCACCCCTACACCATAAATTGGTGGCTGCTCAGAGTTAGTGCATGGCTTTTGTCGTTTGAGAGCAACTGTAACACCCACAATGCGGCTATATCTCCCACGTGTCGGGGCACGACTTAGAGGCATAGCCGCATGGTAGGCATGTCGCAAGAGGGGTGATCTTTACACATCCCATGTACTGAATAAGAAAGGGATAAAGAGTCGGCTTACAATCGCCACTTCACACAATACATGAATATATCATACATCATCCAGAATACAATCAAGGTCCGACTACTGTAACACCCATGATGTGGCTATATCTCCCACGTGTCGGAGCACGACTTAGAGGCATAACCGCATGATAGGCATGTCGCAAGAGGGGTAATCTTTACACATCCCAATGTACTGAATAAGAACAGGATAAAGAGTTGGCCTATAATCGCCACTTCACACAATACATAAATATAGCATTACATCATCTAGAATACAATCAAGGTCCGACTACGGAACCAAATTAAAGACAACCCCAAATGCATAGATGCCCGATCGTCCCAACTGGGCTCCACTACTAATCAACAGGAAACAGAACAACACAACGAACAAGATCTTCATCGGGCTCCCACTTGAGCTCGGCTGCGTCACCTGCACTGGTATCATCGGCACCTGCAACTTTTTGGAAGTATCTGTGAGTCACGATGACTCAGCAATCTCACACCCGCGAGATCAAGACTATTTAAGCTTATGGGTAGGATAGGGTAATGAGGTGGAGCTGCAGCAAGCACTAAGCATACTAGATGATTCCCCACGCGTTGCGGCGGGAACCTCTGCTTGTAAACTAATGTAAGAAAACCTATGTTTCTTTTACCATTAAAAAATTGACCCAAATAGGAATTAATTTATTTCAAGGAAGTTTTCATGAGAGCTAAACTTTAAGTATATGATTAAAAGTAAGAAAAGCTATATTTGTTTTACCATTGAAAAACTGACCCGATTAGCAATTAATTTATTTCAAGGAAGTAATTATGAGATCTAAATTTGAAGTATCTGATCAAAATTAGAAATCAAGACGATAAGCAATGGCGGGTGCGAAATAAAAATCGACAGATAGTAGAAAAAATGTACTACATTATTTCCAAGTGAAGAAGCTTTGATCATTCATCTTTAATTTTGTAATGGGATAATGGAATAGACGACACTCATTCATCAATAGCACACATCACAGAAAGAAATAAAATATTAATGAGTGTGATGCAATGCATGCAGGTAGATTTAAAAGTTAACCGAATCTCGACTTAATTGTTCCACCGTTGCTTGTGTTCTGAAATAGAATTCACCGTTGTGTCTCATGCCTAGGTCTCGGTTGATGCCAAAAATCATTGTCACATGGCTCTCAACATAATGCCCTGAACAATGGAGCAATACTACCAAGGCATAACGAATGCTCCAGAACTTCATTGTGTAGCAGCATAGCAAACACATAATCTACATCAAACAAAAAGAGTAGAGGGCAGAGTATGTTAAGTTCTTATTATAAATAAACCTGTTTAAATCCTCACAGTGAAACTACATGAGTAAAAGCTTGAGAAAAAAGTGATCACTTGTTGGAAATTAAATATCGAGCCAAACAAAGCTAGTACAACTAAAAAGACACATTGGGAAGAGGAAAAAAAGTAAGATGGGTCACTACTGTAATGTTAGTTATTGGTTCTACTTTTCACTGACTTTATCATATGAAAGGAAAGGAACACACACACATTGCATCTACAATATTATCTAACTTGAGAAATATAAACTCTTAATGCCGTCTCTTTGGTAAGGAATAGAAGGGATTCTATTCAGATATTAGTTGAAAAATCAAAAGAATATGCCAAGAAAAATAGACAGCATGATTCAACTAACAATTTCTACTAAACAATAAATAAAACTCAAGTTATATTAAGAGAATAAGAAAACTATTTTACCTCATTCTTCTATTTCGTTTCTTGGACCTTTTTTTCATAAATGGGTTATTTTTGGATGAGAATGGAGAGCAATGTGTCTCTTGATCTTCATCACCACATTCTGCTAATGCCTGAAAGATGAGCCAATTAAGAACACAACAAACACTTTATTTTCTCCCGAAGTGTTTTTGCTAAATCATCACATCATTAAATATATCCGGGGAAAACTCTAAAAGTAATTGAGAGGAATAATAATATGTTAATGCGAACAGGAAAAAAAATAGCAGGCCCGTCTGGTTGCAATTTGCAAGAAGGAATGCCACACCTACGGCTGCAGCATAAAGAATGAGGATTGTAAGCAAGATACAAAAATATAATATGAGATAAATAGGTACAGCACAAACTGAGTCTTGACGATATACATTGACTTGTTATCGATGGTGACCGCGCACTCGCTAGAACCTATTAATCCGTGAACAGTAGCAAAAATCATGATGTCTGCACATATACAGGATCCCACCAAGAACGAAATCAATCAATCCTGATGCATAAGAAGCAAACAAACCAGGCAAGCAAGAAACTTCCCGTGCATACTATAGCTAAGAATTATCAGGTCAAAGCAAATAGCCAAGGAAAATAACTTACCAGCCATGTGATATGTGATCTTGTATCCGATGTCACTTGACATGGAAGAGAGGCCGCCGAAGGGATCAATTAAATGTCTATAAGATTCGAAGGAAGATGCGTCTACAGATCAGACGTCTTTGCAGAGTTTCTGATGATCTGCCCTCTATCTCGGGCCGTTCAAGAGGACGGATAAAGTGGTTTTTTCTTCTGTTTCTTCCATCCGCTAATGACGTTGAAGAACATCTCATAGTCTGGCCATGGAATTAACAGCTGGAACAGGAACTTAGCAAGGTGGGACTTGTAATGAGGGGTGATGAATGCTGCCGTTTCTAGATTATTTGTGGTTGCAATCCAGCTCGGGAGACGGGGAGAGCGTCGGTCGCGGCAGAGGAAGAGACCGGTGGCGATCAGAATCCCGGAGGGAGATGAACCGAGAGCACGTAATAATACGATATGATAAGAGTCACATGGGCCCAACAATAAGTTGCCCATAGGCCACGTATTGGCTGGGTAAGCACAGGAGGAAAAATTGTAGGCTTTTCATAGCCCAGACGTAAGAAATCTGTAGAGTCGCTCAGGTAGTAAATCCACTGTACCGATACCAGTCCACGAAAATTACCTGCAACTGAACTGCTGATGTGGCATATGTGATGATGTGGATAGGCCGCATGTTGAGATAAATCATATAGTGGGGATGAATCTCTTAGGTATATAGGATATGGTGGCTAACATACGTAAATGAGAGCGAGAAGAGAAGCAACGCGACGGTCGTGAACTAGAAGTGATCAAGAAGTGATCCTGAAACTACTTACGTTCAAGCATAACACAAGAACCGTGTTCACTTCCTGGACACCGCCGAGAAGAGACCATCACGGCTACACACGCGGTTGATGTATTTTAATTAAGTTAAGTGTCAAGTTTTCTACAACCGGACATTAACAAATTCCCATCTGCCCATAACCACGGGCACGGCTTTCGAAAGTTCAAAACCCTGCAGGGGTGTCCCAACTTAGCCCATTACAAGCTCTCACGGTCAACGAAGGATATTCCTTCTCCCAGGAAGACTCGATCAGACTTGGAATTCCGGTTACAAGACATTTCGACAATGGTAAAACAAAACCAGCAAGACCGCCGATGCGCCGACATCCCGATAGGAGCTGCACATATCTCGTTCTCAGGGCAACACCGGATGAGACATCCTACGAGTAAAACCAAACCTCAAGTTTCCCCGAGGTGGCCCCGCAGTCTACTCGGTTTGGACCAACACTTAGACAAGCACTGGCCCAGGGGGGGATCTGTGTAGCATTTGGGGTAGTCTTCTTTTATTTTGGGTTACGTAGTCGGACCTTGATTGTATCTGGTTGATGTAATGCTTTATTCTTGTATTGTGTGAAGTGGCGATTGTAAGCCAACTATGTATCTCTTTCCCGTATGTATTACATGGGTTGTGTGAAGATTACCTCACTTGCGACATTGCTTTCAATGCGGTTATGCCTCTAAGTCGTGCTTCGACACGTGGGAGATATAGCCGCATCGAGGGTGTTACAAGTTGGGTATCAGAGCCTTCCCCGACTTAGGAGCCCCCTGCTTGATCGAATCGCTGGCGTTATTGAGTCTAGAAAAAATGTTTTGAGTCATTTAGGATTATATATATCGGAGAGTTAGGAATTCTTTTTTACTCCTCAGTCCCTTCGTCGCTCTGGTGAGGCATCCTGATGTAGAGTTTTGACTCTTCTCTTCTCAAATTTCACTAATTTTTTTAGGATCACGGGGGTATCTTGGAATCGTTCTGATGGTTTTGTGACGAGAACATTGTTCTTGGAGCCTCCTGTCATTTAGGGGTTGTGGCAGTGTCCTGGGGAGTTGAGCTCCGAGGTGTTGTTGTCACAATTTTATCGTTGCAGTTCTGGAATACCTGAGTTTAGTTTCGCCGACATCGAAAATCTCTTTTATGCAGTTGTTGGTGAGATAACCTCGACGCCACCCAGTACTGGGGCGGGAGTTCGGAAGTATTGCCATAACTCGTATAACAGATGCTTTTCGAAGGTTGAGGTAGATGATTTCCGAAGGTTTCTTGGTTATGTGTTGAAGGATGGATACATCTGGATGTAGGATTTGTTAGTTTGGGTGAGATATTATGCTTCCCATGTATCCCCAACACCTGATTGCATAACTGAGAAAATTTCGGGAGTTTATAAGTGGGAATTCAAGTAGCTCTTAGGATATCTTTCCGACGGATGTATGATATGAAATTGGGGTTCGACGTCTAGTGGTCCGCCTATCCACGGTTGGTTTTACAGTGGTCTCGTTGTGTCTTAAAGAGTCCTTGGCTATGCCGACTCGGGGACGCTTCGTATGTCATGTGCACTGCCTTGTACATGATGGTGCTGTACGATCGAGCCCGTGTAGGCCTCACCACGAAAACTTCGGACGAAATCTCTATCATATGTTTGTTCCGGCTTATTCTGCAAGCCAATCCTTTGTTTTTGTTTTGAGTTGTGGTATTCGAGTTGCTTCGAAGTCAAATGTT